>NW_004444113.1:5314852-5339133 GCF_000243295.1 Trichechus manatus latirostris
AAAAAAAAAAAAAAAAAAAGTTACTTTTAAAAGACTTCTCAGAAAGGAATCCATTATGATAATGACATGCAAAATGAGAAACACTTATGATACCCATCTATTTATAAAGAGTCTTGAAATGTGTGCACCAAACTACAAACAGTGGAACCAATGTGTGAAGAGTAGGATGAGGAGGGACTTGGGAGACTCGGTACAAGTGGACTTCATTTTTTTTGTTCGATACACTTTTTACTGTTTGCATTTTTACAAGTAACTTTATATGTATTATCTACAGAGGAGTGGGTGAGTGAGTGATCAAGAGAAAATGTGAGTGACTGAATGAGCAAGTGAATGAATTGCGAGTGAATGAATGAGTTAACGAGTGAGTTAGTGAATAGTCGAGCAGGTGAATGAATGAGTGGGTGAGTGAGTGAGTGAATGAGTGAGTGAAGGAGTGAGTGAGTGAATGAGTGAGTGAAGGAGTGAGTGAGAGTGAGTGAAGGAATGAGTGGAGTGAGTGAAGGAGTGAGTGAGGGGAGTGAGTCAGTGAAGGAGTGAGTATGTGAGCGAGTCAGTGAAGGAGTGAGTCAGTGAAGGAGTATGTGAGTGAGTGAGTGAAGGAGTGAGTGAATGGAATGAGCGAGCAAATAAATGAAGAAGAATGTACCAGAATGTGGTAGGCAGGTCCTAATAGTAAAGTCTTCCTAAAATTATGATCAGCAAACCATAAGGACAAAACAAGATGAAGTAAAATCTGGTCAACCCAGATATTTTGCCGCCTGAGTATTTGAGGATATTAAATCCCTAGCCACTGACTCCTATAAGATTTTATCCTAAGATGTTATAAATGAAAAATCTAAAAAGGAAACTTGATGATAGAGCAGTCATGTATGAACTCAGAGCGAAACACCACTATGGGGGCTCCTGTGCCCACCCGAACACCATCTTGTCTGCCCGCCAGGAACACCCCCAATCACAAAGTCCTACCAAGAATTCTTGATGCCCGTTTACTACTCTTAAGACCCAGAGGATTCTAAAGCACCTCTCTGCATACACCCAGAGTGAGTTATTTGCAAACATTCCTTTTAAAAACCAAACCTCAGCCTCTAAATCACTTACCACCCAGAGTTCAAATTCAGACTAGACCACATTCTTTCAAAATTGAATCAAATGAAAAACAACTCTACCTCCAACTAAGTTTCTTGAAACCATCATCATTAACTCAGGAATTCAAGGCTCCAGAGTGCTTCTCAGCGGCAGAACGGGTTGCTTAACTTTTTGGGGCCTCAGTCCAAATCCTCATCTGTAAAATGGGATGAATA
This sequence comes from Trichechus manatus latirostris, assembly GCF_000243295.1. NCBI lineage: Eukaryota > Metazoa > Chordata > Mammalia > Sirenia > Trichechidae > Trichechus > Trichechus manatus. The sequence goes on from NW_004444113.1 coordinate 5,316,154, forward strand.
ACATCACCCATGGCACAGGGGTATGTGGATTAAATGGGATAATTATTTGAAACACTCAGTACGGTGCCTGGTACATGCCAAGTCTCAGTAGGTGTTTGCTGTAGTTTTTTGTTTTGTCTTGTTTTATTTGAGGTGAAATTTACATAACATAAAATTAGCATTTTAGTACATTTAATATTCACAATGCCGTGCAACCACCACCTCTATGTAATGTCAAAGCATTTCCATTACCCAAAAGGAAACAGCACGCCCATGAATCAGTCACTTCCCATCACCCCCCTTCCCAGACCCTGGCCACCACCAATCTGCTTTCTGTCTCTACGGATTTATCTGTCTGGACATTTCATATAAGTGAAATCATACAATAGGTGGCCTTTTGAGACTGGCTGCTTCACCTAGCATAATGTTTTTGAGGTTCACCCAGGTAGTAGCATGTATCAGTACTTCATTTCTTTTCATGGCTTAATAATATCCCATTGTATGCATATACCAAGGAGCCCTGGTGGCTGCTAACTCAACGGTCAGCGGTTTGAACCCACCAGCTGCTCCACAGGAGAACGATGTGGCAATCTGTTTCCATAAAGATTACAGTCTTAGGAATGCTACGGGGCAGTTTTACTCTGTCCTATAGGGTTGCTATGAGTCAGAATCAACTCAACAGCAATGGGTTTGGTATGTATATACCGCAATTTTTTATCCATTCATCTGTTGATAGACATTTGGGTTGTTTCCACCATTTGGTTATTGTTAATAGTGTTGCTATGAACATTGGTGTATAAATACCTGAGTCCGTGCTTCGAAGTCTTTGGGGTGTCTACATAAGACTGCAGTTGCTGAGTGATGTGGTAATTCTGTGTTTAACTTTTTGAGGAACTGTCAAACTACTATTATTTTTAAAGCATTCATTTCAGTGCCCACTAAATATCAGGCACAGTTTCGGTGGGCGGGGTTACAAATATCCATGAGCCATGGCCCCTGCCCTAAGGAAGCTAATATTCTGTGGGCACCATTCCTCCAGAAGGAGCAAGTGGTTATCATTTTCCATAGGTTATCGGTTTTACTTAAAGTAAGTAAGTACCTAGGCAAACTTGTGACCGTTCAACCTCAAATTTCAAAGTTGCTTTTACCACCCAAATATTCATATTTCAAACATTTGTAGGTAAATAAACCTAGACTCTTGGTAGCGCTGACAATTTCTGAAAAGGCCAAACTTGACATTCTATAGCATCAAACTAATAAAATATGTTTCTAGGTCTTAAATCACACACCCACGCATGCATGAACCAAAATGGCAGCAAGTCTGTCAGGCAAAATTGCTCAGATGGACCCATGTCTACTTGAAGGCAGTTTAGAGACTCAGAGTAGCAAACTCTGTGTGGATTAACAGAGTTCTCAGAAACATGGGAGTGACCACAGTAGACGTCAGGAAAAAAGAAGCCAAGGCAGAGATTCAAGAAGCAGAACGACATGGCAACAACACTAGAACATGGGGAAGACTTGTCAGTTATGCAAAGAGGGCAGGGCTAAGAGATGAGGGAAGAATGTTTGTTCCATGCCCTTGCCATATCTTTCATGGCTAATTACACCCTGACAGCCTATAAATTCCTCTGATAGTTTTCAGTGGAGAAACTGTTCTCCTACTCATCCCTGCAACTATTAAGTGGTGTAACTGGTTTAGACTAGCTTCCAGAATCACCCAAGTAGTGTTGATTATCAATGGTGGGTGTGGACAAGGGAAAAATAGAAAATGCATCCTTCTGAGAGCTTTCCGGGCAAAAAGCACCATGTATGATAAATATAAGATTCCACACGTAAAATGTCCCTAATTTCCCAACTGAAAAAAAAAATGAAGAAATATCTGAATCTCTCTCTCTTCATCTGTCTCTATCTCTATGTCTATCTCTCTCTCTTCTCTCTCACCACCCACCACTCACCACCCCCAAGACTCAGACGTAGTATGGTCACAAACCTCCTCACCAACCTACCCCCCAAGTCTGTTTTTCAGAGTCAAGGAATTTGTCTTTCTCACCATGCAAGTGTTCTGGTTCCACATATGTTGGCTTAAAAACACAAACTCAGTGGTTCAAAGAAAAGAGCACATTCATCTCCAACCAGCAGTTTCTCTCTGATGCAGTGTGGTTCCCGGACAAAGATGATATTTTTTAGCATTTTTATGGTGCTTTACATCTTCAACGTACTTTACAGGCATAGTTCAAGAAAGAGGAGACAAGTTGACAGACCATCTCCAAAGCCCCAGACCGCTATTTTTCAGGTGGCTAGCCTAACCCTTGGCTGTTTAAATAAAACAGATATGGTACAAAACCACATTCAAAGGAATGGCTCTAGAGAGATAGTGAGGTAAAAGAGAATAAGTAATAAAATATGGGTCAAGTCCTCTAAATTAAAGCCCATGTCTGCAAAAAGGCATATGTCATTTCAAATGAAGCAGATCACCAGGGCTTTCTTTCCAAGACACCTTTGGGTGGGCTCAAACTGCCAAACTTTAGGTTAGTAGTCTGGTACCCATTTGTGCCACCTATGGGCTCCTGGACGTCTCTATAGTCTTGAAAAATGGACAAGGAGCTCTCATGAGTATCCATGCATTTGAGGTGACTTGCAAATGATATAGTGCTCCTCCTTCATCTTAAAAGCTATTGGAGAAATATAGTGCTCAGCCTTGACTCAAGATATCCAAGGAAATGAGACTAGACAGAGGTTTGCACATGTCACAAACTAACAGCCTTTCTTTAAAAGGAAGATGGAAAGGATATGAGGAGACAGCTGTCCCACCCTACAGTACTAAATCGCTCAGCTGAGAACAGTGACTAGATCTGCTTCTGGGCTGAGAACCCTTAAGCACCATCTTGTTTGCACAAATGCTAAGAGGACTCCAATCATGTGCTTTTTCTGCTTTGATAATTGCAAATTCACTTAAAAAGAAAAAGAGAAACACGAAAATTAACATTTCTCTAGCGTACGTCCATAAATTTAAAGTAAAGCTTTCATGAGGCATTTGATGGAACTAACAACTAACAATGCAAGGAAAAATCTATCCTTCAGCAGAAAGCTTGTCACTCTCCCAGGAAAATATCCTTCAGTTCTGTTTAGCAGTAGAGTTGAAACTTTGATCATTTCTTTTACATAGAAAAACTTCAATATTAAATCAAGATGTATGGTGTCCTAACATTGCATTTCAAGTAGAATAACAGCATTCCAAACTCTATCCTGATATAAAGGTACCATATGCATGCAAATGTCATAAGAGAATCTGAAAGTTGATCTTGAACATTAAGTAACTAAAGTGAAAGAAGAAATGATGAAGTAAAAGAGCTGAACAGAGTATTTCAAAGGGCAGCTCAGGAAGACAAAGTGAAGTATTATAATGACATGTGCGAAGACCTGAAGTTAGAAAACCAAAAGGGAAGAACAAGCTCGGCATTCCTCAAGCTGAAAGAACTGAAGAAAAAATTCAAGCCTCAAGTTGCAATGTTGAAGGATTCTTTGGGCAAAATACTGCAAGAAGCATCCAAAGAAGATAGAAGAAATACACAGAGTCACTGCACCAAAAAGAATTGATTGACGTTCAGCCACTTCAGGAGGTAGTATATGATCAAGAACCGACAGTACTGAAGTAAGAAATCCAAAGTGTATTGAAGATATTGGTGAAAAACAAGGCTCAAAGAATTGACAGAATACCAGTTGAGATGTTTCAACAAATGGATGCAGCACTGGAAGTGCTCACTAGTCTATGCCAAGAAATTTGGAAGACCAACTGGAAGAGTCCATAGAAAGGTGATCCAACTTAATTCAGAAATTATTGAACAATAACATCAATATCACAGGCAAGTAAAGTTTTGCTGAAGACCATTCAAAAGCGGTTGCAGCAATATATCAACAGGGAACGGCCAGAAATTCAAGCCAGATTCGGAAGAGGACATGAAACCAGGGATCTCATTGCTGATGTCAGATGGATCCTGGTTGAAAGCAGAGAATACCAGAAAGATGTTTACCTGTGTTTTATTGACTATGAAAAGGCCTTCGACTGTGTGGATCATAACAAATTATGGATAACATTGTGAAGAACGGGAATTCCAGAATACTTAATTGTGCTCATGAGGAAACTGTACATAGATCAAGAGGCAGTAGTTCGAACACAACAAGGGGATACTAAGTGTTTTAAAGTCAGGAGATGTGTGCGTCAGGGTTGCATCCTTTCACCATACTTATTCAGTCTGTATGCTGAGTAAATAATCCTAGAAGCTAGACTATACGTAGAAGAACAGGGCATCAGCACTGGTATTGGAGGAAGACTCATTAACAACCTGCATTCTGCAGATGATACAATCTTGCTTGCTGAAAGTGAATAGGACTTGAAGCACTTACTGATGAAGATCAAAGACCACAGCCTTCAGTATGAATTACACCTCATCATAAAGAAAACAAAAATCCTCACAACTGGACCAATAAGCAACATTATGATAAACGGAGAAAAGATTGAAGTTGTTAAGGATTCCATTTTACTTGGATCCATAATCAATGCCCATGGAGGCAGCAGTCAAGAAATCAAAAGATGCATTGCATTCAGCAAACCTGCTGCAAAAGATCTCTTTAAACTGTTCAAAACCAAAGATGTCACTTTAAGAACTAAGGTGCACCTGACCTAAGCCATGGTGTTTTCAATCACCTCATATGCGTGCAAAAACTGAGCAGTGAATAAGGAAGACTGAAGAAGAACCATGCCTTTGAATTATGGTGTTGGTGAAGAATACTGAATATACCACAGACTGCCAAAAGAATGAACAAATCTGTCTTGGAAGAAGGACAGCCAGAATGCTCCTTAGAAGCAAGGATGGCTAGACTTCATCTCACATAGTTTGGACATGTTATCAGGAGGGATCAGTCCCTGGAGAAGGACATCACGCTTGGAAAAGTAGAGGGTCAGTGAAAAAGAGGGAGACCCTCAATGAGATGGATTGACACAGTGGCTGCAACTGTGGTCTCAAGCCTAACAACAATTATTAGGATGGCGCAGGACCAGGCCGTGTTTTGTTCTGTCGCACATAGGGTTCTCTGAGTTGGAAGCAACTCGATGGCACCTAACAACAACAACAATGTGCACACACATACCAACACATGTGATTCTGTGTATCCAACATCTTGAGAAAATGTTCAAGAACCTAATCTCATGAAATACATCTGTGTTGACTCATGTTGTCTTAGTTATCTGGTGGTGCTATAGCAGAAATACCACAAGCGGATGGCTTTAACAAACCGAAATTTATTTTCTCACAGTTTAGGAGGCTAGAAGTCTGAATGCCGGGTGCCAGCTCTAGAGGGGAAGACCTTCTCTCTCTGTTGACTATGAAGGAAGGTCCTTGTCTCTTCTGAGCTTCTGCTCCTGGGCAATCTTCACGTGGTTTCACAGCAATCTTCCCCATCTCTGCTTTTCTTGATTGCTTGTTTAATCTCTTTTATGTCTCAAAAGAGATTGACTTAAAACACACCCTATGCTAATCCTGCCTCATTAACATAATAAAGACAACTCATTTCCAAATGGGATTATAACCACAAGAGTAGAGGTTAGTATTTACAAAACATATTTCAGGGGGATACAATTCAATCCATAACAGGGGTCCAACCTTCTCTTACTTCTGAATACCCCACCTTCTTTGCTCCATCCTCTACCTTACCGCCTCCAAGCCAACACAGAGCTCTTTTCTTCTACACTTACTAAATCTCCGTCTTTATCCCTCTGACATTTTCTTGCTTTGGCAAAAACCCTAAAGCTTTCAGGGTGGTTCACAAACAGTCGGTGTCAGCCTAAGGGTTAAGAATTCATGCTCCCAGATGATAATCATCAGTGTATTGTTCTGGGAAATTAAATACACCTGGGCCAAGTTTCTTAAGGTTGTACTCTTTGGAGCTGTTTCAATTTTTTTAAAAAAAGAAGCAGCAGTTCAAGAATGTGAACTTCATTTCTCACATATATTTCCCTAGGCTTCTTTTCATCTCGTTGGTATTTCATTATGTGTTTTGGGTTTTCCCCCAGATTTTTACCTACCCTTGTCCTCTTTGACATATAAAAAATGTTTTTGCATTCTGCCACCTCAGTAGGGGCATCAAATGACAGAAAAGAAATTGTGCGTTCAAAGAAATCTTAACTACACTATCAGTGTTGTTGCTGTCAGTCGCTGTCGAGTCAGCTCTGATCCATGGCGACCCCATGTACAACAGAACAAAGTGTTGTCAAGTCCTGGACCATCTTCAGTCGCTGATATGCTCAACTCCATTGTTACAGCCACTGTATATTTTTAGTGCCTTCCAACCTAGGGGGCTTATCTTCCAGCACTATATCAGACAATATTCTGTTGTGATCCATAAGGTTTTCATTGGCTAATTTCAGAAATAGATCACCAGGCCTTTCTTCCTAGTCTGTCTTCGTCTGTTAGTAACAAGGAAGGATGTCCTGATCAGAGCAGAGGCACAAGCTGGTGTGGCATGTTCAGGAAGGATCTTGGGTCTTTCTAGGGTTGGACAGAGGCTAACTGATCCTTAAAACCAGTTTTTGTCAAATCTATTCTGACTTACGGCAACCCCATGTGTGTCAGAGCAGAACTGTGTTCCATGGGGTTCTCAATGGCTGATTTTTTTGAAGTAGATATCCAGGTGCCTTAGATATCCAGATATCTTCTGAGAAAACTCTGGGTAGATTTAGACTGCCAACCTTTTGGTTAGCAACCAAGCACCTTAACCATTTGCATCATCCAGGCACTTCGTTTGAGGGTTAGAGTCAGAGAAAAGCTGGAGATCCAGTTATGGAGGTCTTTGAATGCCACATTGAGGCTGTTGTTCCAAAGGCAATAGAAAGCCTACAGAACCAGTATTTTAGAAGTTATCTCTACCAACGTTGTGGAACCTGGGTTGGATGTGGAGGGAGATCAGATGAGGAGACCAGTCTAGAGTCCACTGCAAAAACTCAAGTGAGAGATGAGAAGGGCCTTAGAGTTGAGGCTGGGCATGCACTGGACCACATATCCCAATTTCCCTTGCAGCTGGATGTGGCCAGAAGTGATATGGTCAACTACCAGACATGCCCATACCAGGCCATTGCATTATCCCATCTGCCTGGCAGGAAGGAAGCGGACCCTCAGGGTGACCTTGGAAGCCCAATTAAGGGAGCTAAGACTCCGTCACCCTGAGTCATTGAATGGCTGCATGAACAGGGCCACATTAATGACCAATTTAACTCATCCAGTACTGTTACATGAGAAGAAAATAAGCTTCTATTGGTTTTGTGCCATTTTATACTTGGGATCTATTTGTCATACCAGTTATGCTCACCCTAACTAATATTGGCCTAACTGAGATGGTGGTGGTAGGTATGGAAGAAGATAGGGTCAAGAGATGTTATAGCGGTTAATCCTCAAGACTGGCTGCTCATTTTAAGTTCGGGGTGAGAACGGAGAGTCAAAGATGACACCAAAATGTCCAGCCGGGATGAAGGGGAGGGTTGTGAGAACATTAATCTGAAAGAGTGGCCATGGAAGACAGAGAAGGTTTTGGAGGAAGGTATGAGATCCATCTGGAATTTGTAGATGTTGGGGTATCTGTGGGCAAGCTGTCCAGCAGGCAGTTAGGAAGTAGGCAAGGAGCTAAACAATGGGAGCCCTGGTAGAGAGGACAGACAGCCTCCACAACCACCTGTGCCACCAAGGAATCCTCCCTTTGCGCTTTCTTCACAGTGTATGGAAACGCTGCAAACGTCAACGACACACAGATTATATTAATTAATTATTTAAAATATGATGATATCTCACATTCTGGAGAAAGCAAAACTATAGATACTATAAAAAGAGTTCAGGTAAGGGGTAGTGGGGAGGGATGAAGCGTTATTCATAGAAAAACCAAACCCACTGCCCTCAAGTCGATTCCGACTCATAGCGACCCTATAGGACAGAGTACAAGTGCCCCATAGGATTTCCAAGGAGCAGCTGGGGGGTTACAAACTATTGACCTTTTTATTAGCAGCTAAACTCTTAACCACTGTGCCACCAGGGCTCCAGACCTAGAGAAGGCTAAATTCTTGACTTCCATGTGGGAGAACCAGGTTCAATTCCTGGCCAATACACCTCAAGTATAGTCACCACCCGTCTGCGGAGGCTTGTGTGTTGCTATGATGCTGACTAAGAGAGACTAGAGATGTAAGTCCCGGAGTGTGACATTCTATCTTATTGCAGTTTCAAGAAGTCTCCACCTCAAGAAAATAGTAAGGAAATTCGAATTTTGTTAATCATAAAAAATAGATGTCATTTAAAGGATTTGCTCATCATTGGAGCTCTTAATGAAAGGCTTGAAGTGCCAACAAAGTAATCAGCTCCCTATTGCTAGATGCATTCAAGCAGGGACTCGATGACGCCCTAACAGGAAGGTCAGAGTGACTTTGGTTTGGGCAGGAAGTTGGACAGTAGGACAGTCCCTGGGTGGTGTAAATGGTTAACGCGCTTGCCCTGCTAACCAAAAGGTTGGAGGTTCAAGTCCAACCAGAGTAAGCTCAGAAGGAAGGCCTGCAGATCTACTTCCAAAAGATCACAATCATTGAAAACTCTCTACTCTGACACACATGGGGTCGTAATGAGTCGGAGTAGACTTGACGGCAACTGGTCCTGTTACCCAGCATAATAGGTGTGGTCTTCCGGGTAATAACTAAGGATCCACCTGGGTTTGAATCGTAGCTGGTGGTCTGGGGAAAGTTAGCACTTTTCTCTATCCTTGTGGTAAAATGGGGCTAAACATCAGTGCCAACCACACAGGGTGCCGTGAGGATTGAGTTCATCCGTGTCAAGAGCTTGAGAGACACAATCAGTGCTTGATAGCTGTTGGTCATTGTCCTTATGATGACAGTGGTATTGGACTCCAACTTCTCATCCCCTTTCACTCTCAAGCATCACACAAGCCCTAACAAGAAGACACCACTGGATTGGCTGCACAAGGAAAACACTTACATCCTTCCGAACACAAGCCATGTGTAACATAGCCTGTTTCCTTCTCATGGCTCTCTTTTTTTTCTTTTTTTCCTATCTTTTTATCAAAATGTTTTTCCACGCTCAACCCTTTGAAAAACACTTCTGGTGAGGGAGAGTGGAAAGTCAGAGAGGGGCCTTCCTGAGTTTCCTCCCTGGCTCCCCAGTGCTGCAGTTTTCAGTCACCTCCTCCAGCCCTCCCTGTAAACACACACAGAGCAGCTTTGTGAGCCCAGACTGGGGCACCGCTAAGCACAGAGAGGGCTTGTGGAGCCAGACAAGTTGATTCATGTGCAAAAATCCCCCAACTGCACTCACAAATTAAATTGCAAAATCTTTCAGCTGCTTCTGGTTGAAAACTCCACTGAAACACTTCCTCGGGTTTCCTGTGTCTTCACCACGCACGGTTGCCAGGGCAGGCACACTCATTCACACATGCAAACACACATGCTCGGGCGTACATTAGGGGCATGTGGTTTCAAGATGGTCAGTGAGTACCTTCATCCTCTCTGTATAAATGCACCCCAATCCACTGGTGTGCTACAGGCCATGAAGTTTAACAAGGCTCAGGTAACAGGACACTTGGACTTTAAACATTACAACACTCATCTCTTACTCATAGGCTGGAGAAGGGACAGTTGTGGATCAGCTCTTAGCGTGGCATAAGGCAGGGGTCAGCCTACACCTGCCCTGTATCAAACAGTAGCCCCTAAGCTCATGTGGCTTTTGAGCACCTGAGATGCGGCTAACCCTTATTGGGATGTGCTGTAAGTGTCAAAGGATCCCTGGGTGGTGCAAATAGTTTGCTCTCAACTACTAACCGAAAGGTTGGTGGTTCAAACCCACTCAGGGCGATCTGCTCCCATGAAGATTACAGCTAAGAAAACCTATGGAGCTCAGTTCTAATATGTAGCACACAGGATCACCATGAGTCGGAATCGATTAGATGGTAACAGGCTTGATTTTGGATTTTGTTAGGTGTAAAATACACACTGGATTTCAAAGACTTGATATTAAAATATGTGTAAAATACCTCATTACTGACTTTTTATGTAGATTACATAGTGAATAAGAATGTTTTGGCTATATTGGAGTAAATAAAATGTATTTCTAAAATTTCACTTGTTTGTTTTTACTTTTTTAATGTGGCAACTAGAAAAATGTAAATTACATATGTGGCTTGTATTATATTTTGATTAGACAGTGCTGACCTTGAGGATTTATAAAATCAGAGTCACTGAGGGAAGCTCAGGAATCTGCTTGGTAAACAAGCACACAGGTGATCGGGATGCATCACCATTTGGGGACCTCTGCAGTCAGAATACCTGGATTCTAAACTTCACCCAGCCATCCATTGTTTTGTGACCAGGTCAAGGTCCTCCAACCTCATCAGTAAAATGAGCCTCAGGCTGCTCATCAATAAAATGAAGGGCTTGGATTGGACCTTCCAAGTCATATGACTTAAGGCTTATGATCCCATTACCAGTGATTTTATATTCATCAATCCATGAGTCCAGGCCAACACAGATCCCCAGAGACTGGCTAGATCCAGATAGATAATCGATTTAGGCCAGTGTGACCGCAGAGAGGCATTCGTGGTCTTCAAATCACAGATACTCCTGAGGACTCCAGGGGGATGTGTCTTCTGAGACCTTTCCAGAAGATTCTAGCAGACCCTGGATGAACTTTATTCACATCAATGTCATCATCACCACCAACTGACCAAACACCTCCTACATGTAAAGCACACCCCACAACAATTTCTAGAGCAGACTCGCTGTGTTAGGATGCCCCTAAAAAGAGCCAAGATTCTGTGACTGAGCAGTGCAGAACCCATCCTACCTCAGTGAGGTCACTTGACCCAATTCAGTCAGAAGAATTCCTTTCATATGGGAAGGAGGAACAGACTTGTATTTTTCCTTATGGAACTATCAATTTCACTTTCCAAGAGGGCAATGATAAAAGCTGCTAAATCAGTCTTCAGGGCCTTTGAAAATTCATCCTCCTGACAGAAAAAGGGTCCCTATTAGGGGAAAAACTGGTTCTTTCAAAATAAGAATACATATATTTCTAAAAATAACAAAAAAAAATAGTTTTGAAAGGTAATACCATGTGATTTTTGGAGGAGAAAATATAGAAAGTAAAGAAATAAGTGGGTAAAATCTACCCAAATCTAAAACTCACAGTAAAATTTGCTGTCTAGTCAATTCTATGACTCATGGCAACCCAATGTGTGTCAGAGTAGAACTGTGCTCTACAGGGTTTTCTATGGCTGATTTTTCAGAAGTAGATCACTAGGCCTTTCTTCCAAGGCACCTCTGGTGGACTTGAACCTCTGATATCTTGGTTAGTAGCCAAGCATGTTAACCATTTGCACCACCAAGAGACTGTAAAAAAAAAAACAAAAAACCCTGCAGTGTACTAAAGAAAAGTCCACAGAAAAGTGTGGATTCCTTGCTACTAGCACCTGGAGAAGGGAGCAACAGCAGGTGGGAGTTAGATTTCAGATCAGAGTATTTCTTATAAATATGTATATTATATACACATAGTATATATTATATATGTGTGTGTATATATATGTTGTTGTTGTTGGTTGCCATCGAGTCAATTTCAACTCATGGGGACCGTACGTGTGCAGAGCAGAACTGCTCCGTAGGGTTTTCAAGGCTGTGAGTCCATATACAATACATATAATATATGATATATATATAGTTTATTATATATATTACTATACTATGTATACAGGAGTCCCTGAGTAATGCAAATGGCTAAGCTTGACTACAAGACAAAAGGTTGGCAGTTCAAACACACCCAGAGGTTCCTTGGAAGACAGGCATGGTGATTTGTTTCCAAAAGGTCAGTCTTGAAATTCCCATGGAGCAGTTCTACTCTGCACACACAGGGTCGCCATGAGCTGGAATCAATTAGACAGCAATTAACAACAACAGTATATATATTATAATATACTATATATATTATTCCTGCCTGAAGAGAAAGAATCTTGGCCCAAATTCTTTCCTTTAATAATTGTGAGAATCTCCACTTTCCCCACTAGTTTTATTAACACAAAAAAGAAAGGAATAGAGAACCAAGAACACAGTGATCATTCTGCAACCAGACAGACATCAATGCAAGGATCTTCTATGGCCTGGAATCTACAATGTACATGGAAAGGGATTTTTCTCCCCTTAAATAATAATGATCTATATCACAGAGCTGTAACACCACATGTCATCCTGAATTTAGAACTCTCAAACCAAAACACCAAACCAGTTGCAACCAATTTAACTCATGGTGACCCCATGTGTGTCAGAATAGAACTGTGCTCCATAGAGTTGCCAATGGGCGATTTTTTAGAAGAAGATTGCCAGGCCTTTTCTGAGGTACCTCTGAGTAGGTTCGAACCCCAGATCTTTCAGTTAGTAGTCAAGCACATAAGCGTTTCACTACCCAGGGACTCCAGAACACTCGAAGAGACCAGTTCCTAAATCTTGCTTTGTTAAGAGCTCTCACATTTGTAGCCTCAGATCTTCCTAGATTACATTTTAGCATGAGTTCGTATTCTCACACTTGACCTAAATGCAAACTTCCAACCAAACTCATTAAGCAGGGTCTAGTTCTTCTCGCCAGGACCTTACCATCCCAATCAGGCAATTCTTGCCAGCAGACAAGAGGAGGAAGGCAAATAAACTTATAAGAAGTGCAATAAATGGAATTGGGCCCCAAATTATGCACTAAGCCCATGAATAAATACACACAGAGATATTCTAGGTAAACCACGACTTCTGTTTACAGTGGAACAGGGCGTTCTTTCCCTGGACTTCTCTTCCTTATCTGATTAGCAGCACCGTGTTCATATGACCTCCTTCCCAAAAGTTTTCTGTTGCCACACGTACAAGTAATGGTATTTTTCACAAGAAGTCTGGCTTCGTTAGACAAAGGCAGGACGGGTCTAAGTAGTCAGCTGCATAAATTGCTGCACTAGCCCCTAGTAAGCTCACCAAGGGGCATTGCCATCTAACAGTTATGGCTACCTCTTCCTCTGCACAGAAAACAATTAATGGTATCTTTTTTTTGGCTCTTGGATCCCAGCACAGACAGGAACATCTAGGTATGATTAAAGCACTGGGGGGCAGAAGTTCGAAGCCATCAGGAATGTATGGTAATGAGCAATCAAAGAGCTTCTTGGGGAAAGATTGGCACAATCACCAAGCCTCTGTCATCAGAGTAGAACTGTGCTCCAGAGGGTTTTCAGTAGCTGAATTTTCAGAAGTAGATTGTCAGTACTTTTTTCCAAGGTACCTCTGGGTGGACTTGAACCTCCAACCTTTTGGTTGTCAACTGAGTGTGTTAGCCATTTGCACCATCCAGGGACTCCAAAAAAAACCTGCCATGCACTAAAGGAAAGGGCACGGGAGAGTCTGGACTCCTTGCTACCAGCACCTGGAGACGGGATGTTATTCTGAGTAGATCTCAGGGCTTGGTCTGTCTCCCAGGCCCAGGCCAGTCCAGCCTGCCACGTTCATTGTAACTGAAAAGATAGTTTGTTTTTCACTAAAAGATGTCTAGGCATTGCAGCAAGGGCAGTACTGCTTCAGTTACCTCTAATGAAGCCCAGACCAGGTAAAAAGAGAGTTTTTGTTCACTTCTCCTTAAGCAGCAAGGGCCTAGGGGGAGGTAGTACCCATCCAGAAGGGTGCCAGAGCTCACCTGTAGACTTGATGGCAGTAGAGACGTCTCTGCACAGAGAAGAATAAAATGGCAGCTGCCACATGAATAATTAGGAGAAAGTTTCTGATGGCCAAGGACCCATATTAGCAAGAAAAATATGGTTGTCTATACTAGCATGAACTTCTTTTAAACCTCTCACTGATATGACCTTGAGCACCACAATTTACAACTTCAAAACTTTTCTGGGACCCAAACGTCTTAGACACACTGTAGGGGGTTGAGGTCCTCCACATGGCAGCTCAGAGACCACCGCTGCTCTCACTGCCCTTCAGACCTGGGCATCTTAGCTGGCTTGATCTGGAACTTAAAAGAGCTCAGGTGCGTGACTGGGAACTACAAATGGAGATTGTTAGCTGTCATTAGAACCCAATGCCAAAGGGATTAGGCCTGTGGGTTCCACCAGTCCAGTAGACAGCCATCTTCACTAAACCAAAAACCCACTGCTGTAGAGTCAATTCCAACCCATAGCAACCCTATAAGATAGAGTAGAACTGCCCCACAGGGTTTCCAAGGAACAGCTGGTGGATTCGAACTGCTGACCTTTTGGTTAGAAGCCAAGCTCTTAACCATCCACCACTAGGGCTCTCAACTTCACTAAGGGGTAGGAATATAAAGAGTACTGGCTTTGAAATCATAAAGATGTGGGTTCAAATCCCAGCTCTGCCACTTGGTAATAGTATGACTTTTAACAAATTAGGTGACTTCTCTGCACTTTGGACATCTCAACTCTCACATAAGGATTCTAATGAATATCTGGCAGAATTTTTTGGAGCTTAAATTTGTAAATCTCCTAATAGAGTGCCTGGCATATAGCAGTTGCTTTAAAAAAAATAGCTACTGCCATTAACCAGCCAATTCTAAATGTCCTCCCTGATACATGAAGAAAGTACAAAAACAAATTAGAGCTCGGTCCCACTAATGGAAGGTCAGGAACAGCAAGTTTGTTTGTAACGCCATAGAATTTGAGAGATAAAAATCTCACAAATTACTTGGTCCAACCCCTCATTTTTTAGATATAGACCAGGAGATATTAAGTGCTGAACTAAGGACACACAGTCAACAAGGGACAGAACCAAAATCCATGCTTGGCTACTTCCCAGTATACTAAGCAACCATACTGATAGTTTTCCAGTTCTGGCCCACAGCACCCTAGAGTCTCTTGGAGACAGTGATGTCCTGGTAAAGGTTTAACAACTGGCTCTCAGGAAGGAGGTGGAGGGAGCCTTGAGGTAGTATTTGTCAATTTCCATGGTATAAATACTCCCACCATGGTCAATGTCAGGCTACCAATGTAGTCACTGAATGGGAAGAGCTGGGAAGACCAAAGAAGAACTTCAGAGTGAAGACTTTCCCAAAATAAGCAAATGCGAGTGATGCGTTTGGAAGTGATGCTACTCAGCATTGCAGTAGACCATGATCCTCAGAGGAAAATACCCAGTTTTCTTCTTCACATGTAATTTCAGGAACAGGCCTCTGAAGGCCCCATATAAGTGTCTGTGAAGGCTCAAGGGCTTTAGAGGTTACTCCACTGGATTCTTTGTCCAAAGTCATACTCTTCATTCCCAACCTTTACTTCTTGCCCAGAATCCCTGGGTGGAGTAAACGGTTAAGCACTGCACTACTAGCCCAAAGGTTGTCAATTCGAACCCACCCAGAGGTGCCTTGGAAGACAGGCCTGGCAATTTGCTTCTGAGAGGTCACAGCCTTGAAAACCCTATGAAGTAGTTCTATTCGGCACACATGTGGTCACTATGAATCAGAATCAATTTGACAGCAACTAACATCAACTTCTTGCCCATTAAATATCATGCTGCTCTTCTCTCACCTAGATATGAATTTCAGAAAGAATGGCTTTCACATTCAGCAAAGGGCTAAATTCTTTACCAAAAATATATAGATATAAGGGGTGGGGGCAAGATGGTGGAGTAGTCAGATGCTTCCTGCCGTCCCTCTTATAACAAAGACCCAAAAAAAAACAAGTGAATCAATTATATATGACAATCTAGGAGCTCTGAACATCAAAGACAAAGTTGAGGAATCAGACTGAGCGGCAGGGGGAGGGAGCGATGGTTCAGAAGCAGTGAGTAGTTGCCAGACCTAACCTGGCCAACACTGGCACCCTGCAGGCTGGATCAGCTGGTGCATGAGGGGTGAGACAAGCAGTGACACTCTGGACAATTTTGCCACATTGGGAGAGACCAAGCAGCGGAGAGTCTGCTCAGGCCTCCAGAACTAGCAAGAAACAGTGCTCTATCAGCAGCTAAAGATAAGTACAAGCATCTAACCTACCGCACAGATAAAAAAAAAAAAAAAAAAAAACCCTTTTGGGAAGTAACTCTCTCCCATTTACCCCCCCCCCCCCCACTCTGCTCCAGGTCCTTGTCCAGCTGCAGCAAATGCTGCACCCCTGGGCTGGAAGTAGGACCCGTCACACCCTAAGCCATTCTTCTGGCTTTGGAGATGGAACAAATTAACAAACAGGAAAAAATAATCTGCCAGCTCCCCTAAGCCAGGGAATCAGGGCAGGCGCAGCCCCTTTGCCTAGGCATAGGCATAGGGATCAATGGACTTTAAATGCCTTTCACCGCTGCATAGACCTGTGTGGGCCCATTTCAACAGTGTAGGCCCTCATTAACACAGTACAACAGGGTATATACCTGAAGCCTAGTTTCAACAGTATCAGCTAAAAGGGGAATGTCAGACACATAATATTTGACACCACCCTGCCCGTTAGGCAAGGTCCTCACTTACCCACATCAGGGGCCTGAGAACTGGTGGCTACACACACTCCATCGAACCACCCGTGATAAGGGTCCAAGAATACGTGGTGACTCCCAGTCCTTACAGCCAGCAGCACTGGGAGCCCACAGTCTGGCTGCAAAACCCACCTACCTACGTGCTCTAGGGAACAGGGACACATCTTCCACCCAGACACTCAAGGGCAACATTTAGCCCCATGCCTTGATTAGTGCATGACTCCCACTGCAGCCAGATACCTGTGTCTATTCCAATCACCCCTGCCTGTCTAGGACTGTAGGTGAGAGCCTGCACTACACACTTGGTGACTGACGACCTGGACACCTCAGCTGAATCTACACAAGAAAAGTAAATGGACTCCTGGGCTCACATACCTAGTAACAGCTCTAGCCACTTGCAGACAGGACGTGAGAGCTTCAGAGACAACAATAATCAAACTAGCTCACATGATCAGCCTATTTGAGCATATCAAAACAAAACAAAACAAGAAACTAGGACACAATAAGCAAACATAAAATAAATAAACATAATAACTTATTGATGGCTCAGAGACAACAGTAAATATCAAATCACTTAAACAGGCAAATCATGATGGCTTCAGCAAGCCACCAAAACAAAGAATCAAGAAAACTTCTGGAGGAAGAGAACTTCTTGGAATTACCAGAGGTAGAATTCAAAAGATTAATATACAGAACTCTTTAAGAGATCAGGAAGGAGATCATTCAAAAGGCAGAACAAGCCAAAGAACATACAGACAAAGCAATAGAGGAACTCAGGAAGGTTATACAAGAACATAATGACAAATCTAACAGGCTGCAAGAATCGATACAGAGACAGCAAACAGAAATCCAAAAGATTAACAATAAAATTTCAGAATTTGACAACTCAACAGAAAGTCATAGGAGCACAATTGAGGCAATGGAAGTCAGAATTAGTGAGACTGAAGGTAAAGCACTTGACACCAACTTATTTGAGGAAAAATCAGTTAAAAGAATTTTTAAAAAATGAACAAACCCTAAGAATTTTGTGGGATTCTATCAAGAGGAATAACCTACGAGTGAATGGAGTACCAGAACGGGGAGAGGGGTGGATAACAGAAAATACAGAGAGAACTGTTGACGATTTGTTGGCAGAAAACTTCCCTGATATCATGAAAGATGACAAGATATCTATCCAAGAAGCTCATCAAACCCCATATGAGGAAGATCCCAAAAGAAAGTCACCAAGACATATTAAAATCAAGCTTGCCAAAATCAAAGATAAAGAGAGAATTTAAGAGTGGCTAGGGATAAACAAAAAGTTATCTACAAAAGAGAGTAAGACTAAGGGCAGAATACTCAGCAGAAGCCATGCAGGCAAGGAGGCAAGCAGATGACATATATAAAGCCTTGAAGGAAAAAAAAAAATTGCCAGCCAAGAATTGTATACCCAGCAAAACTGTCTCTCAAATATGATGGCAAAATTAGAGCATTTCCAGATAAACAGAAGTTTAGGGAATTTGCAAAATCCAAATGAAAATTACAAGAAATACTAAAGGAAGTCCTTCGGTTAGAAAATCAATAACATCAGATAATAACCTAAGACTAGAACAAAGGACAGAGCAACCAGATATAAACCATTGACCAAACTGACAAAAGAAAAACAGGAGAGGAAGCAAATAGCCAGAATAAGGAATAAGATGGGTGATATCACAACAGACCCAACTGAAATTAAAAGAATCATAACAGAATGCTATGAAAATTTGTACTCCAACAAATTTGAAAACCTAGGGGAAATGGAAAAAATTCTAGAAACACACTACCTACCTAAACTAACACAAAGAAGTAGATCAACTAAATAAACCTATAACGAAAGATATTGAAAAGTTAATTTAAAAACTCCCAACAAAAAAAGCCCTGGCCCTGACAGCTTCACTGGAGAATTCTACCAAAGTTTTAGAGAAGAGTTAACACCACTGCTACTAAAGGTATTTCAGAGCATATATAATGATAGAATATTCCCAAACTCATTCTGTGAAGCCAGCATAACCCTGATACCAAAACCAGGTAAAGACATCACAAAAAAGAAAAATTACAGACCAATATCCCTCATGAACATTCATGCAAAAATCCTCAACAAAATTTTAGCCAATAGAATTCAACAACATATCAAAAAAATAATTCACCATGAACAAGTGGGATTCATGCTAGGTATGCAGGGATGGTTCAACATTAGGAAAACGATCAATGTAATCCATCACACAAATAAAACAAAAGACGAGAACCACATGATCTTATCAATTGATGCAGAAAAGGCATTTGACAAAGTCCAACACCCATTCATGATCAAAACTCTCAGCAAAATAGGAATAGAAGGGAAATTCCTAGACATAATTAAGGGCATTTATACAAAGCTAACAGCCAACATCATCCTAAATGGAGAGAGTTTGAAAGCATTCCCCCTTGAGAATGGGAACCAGACAAGGATGCCCTTTATCACCACTCTTATTCAACATTGCTCTGGAGGTCCTAGCCAGAGCAATTAGGCTAGAAAAAGAAATTGGTATGGAAGAAGTAAAAGTATCTCTATTTGCAGATGATATGATCTTATACACAGAAAACACCAAAGAATACACAAGAAAACTACTGGAACTAATAGATTTCAGCAAAGTATCAGGATACAAGATAAACATACAAAAATCAGTTGGATTCCTCTACACCAACAACGAGAACTTCAAAGAGGAAATCACCAAATCAATAACATTTACAATAGCCACCAAGAAGATAAAATACTTAGGAATGAATCTAACCAGAGACGTAAAAGACCTATACAAAGAAAACTACAAGATACTACTGCAAGAAACCAAAAGAGACCTACATAAGTGGAAAAACATACCTTGCTCATGGCTAGGAAGACTCAACCTTGTGAAAATGTCTATTCTACACAAAGTGATCTACAGATACAATGCAATCCCAATCCAAATCCCAATGACATCTTTTAATGAGATGGAGAAACAAATCACCAACTTCATATGGAAACAGAAGAGGCCCTGGATAAGTAAAGCATTACTGAAGAAGAAGAACAAAGTGGGAGGCCTCACACTACCTGATTTTAGAACCTATTATACTGCCACGGTATTCAGAACAGCCTGGTAGTTGTACAACCACAGACACATAGAACAATGGAGCAGAATTGAGAATTCAGACATAAATTCATCCACCTATGACAAAAGCCCAAGATCTGCTAATTGGGGAACAGACAGTCTCTTTAACAAATGGTGCTGGTATAACTGGATATCCATCTGCAAAAATATGAGACAAGACCCATATTTCACACCATGCACAAAAACTAACTCAAAATGGATCAAAGACCTAAATATAAAATCTAAAATGATAAAGATCATGGAAGAAAAAATAGGTACAATGCTAGGAGCCCTAATACATGGCATAAACAGAATACAAAACATAACTAGCGGTGCACAAACACCAGAAGAGAAACTAGATAACTGGGAGCTCCTAAAAATCAAACCCTTATGCTCATCAAAAGACTTCACCAAAAGAGTAAAAAGACAACCTACAGACTGGGAAAAAATTTTGGCTACAAATCTGATCAGGGTCTAATCTCTAAAATCTACAACATACTGCAGAACTTCAACAACAAAAAGACAAATAACCCCAATTAAAAAATGGGCAAAGGATATGAACAGGCACTTCACCGAAGAAGACTTTCAGGTGGCTAACAGACACAAGAGGAAATGCTCACGATCATTAGCCATTAGAGAAATGCAAATCAAAACTACAATGAGATACCATCTCACCCCAACAAGACTAGCATTAGTCCAAAAAACACAAAATAATAACCGTTGGAGAGGTTGTGGAGAGACTGGAACACTTATACACTGCTGGTGGGAATGTAAAATGGGACAACCACTTTGGAAATCGATTTGGCACTTCCTTAAAAAGCTAGAAATAGAAGTACCATACAATCCAGCAATCCCACTCCTCGCAATATATGCAAGAGAAATAGAGCCATCACACGAATAGATATATGCACACCCATGTTTATTGCAGCATTGTTCACAATAGCAAAAAGATGCAAACAACCTAGGTTCCCATAAATGGACAAATGGATAAACAAATTATGGTGTATTCACACAATGGAAAACTAAGCAACAATAAAGAACAATGATGAATCTGTGAAACATCTCACGACATGGATGAATCTGGAAGGCATTATGCTGAGTGAATTTAGTCAGTTGCAAGAGGACAAATATTGTATAAGATAACTATTATAAGAACTCAACAAAAGGTTTAAATACAGAAGAAAACATTCTTTGATGGTTACAAGGGTGGGGAGGGAGGGAGAGGGGAATTCACTAGATAGTAGACAAGAATTATCTTAGATGAAGGGAAGGACAACACACAATACAGGGGAAGTCAGCACAACTGGATGAAATCAAAAGCTAAGAAGTTTCCTGAACACAACCAAACACTTCAAGGTACAGAGTAGCAGGGGCGGGGGTCTGGGGACCATGGTTTTGGGGGACGTCTAGGTCAATTGGGATAACAAAGTTTATTAAGAAAATGTTCTGCATCTTACGTTGGTGAGTGGCATCTCGGGTCTTAAAAGCTTGAGAGTGGCTATCTAAGATTTGTCCCAATCTACCTGGAGCAAAGGAGAATGAAGAACTCCAAAGACACAAGGAAAATATTAGCCCAAGAGACAAAAGAGGACACATAAACCAGAGACTCCATCAGCCTGAGACCAGAAGAACTAGATGAATCCCAGCTACCATGAATGACCACCCCGATGGGGTACACAGCAGAGAGTCCCTAATGGAGCAGGAGAAAAGTGGGGTGCAGAACTCAAATTCTAGTAAAAAAGACCAGACTCAATGGTCTGGCTGAGACTGGAGGGACCCCAGAAGACATGGCCCCACAACTCTCTCTCAGTTCAGCCCAGAACTGAAACCGTTCCTGAAGCCAACTCTTCAAAGATTAGACTGAGCTATAAGACATAAAATGATGCTCGTGAAGACTGTGCTTCTTAGTTCAAGTAACTACATGTGACTAAATGGGCCACTTTTGTCTGAAGGCGAGATGAGAAGGCAGAAAGGGATAGGAGCTGATTGAATGGACACAGTAAATCTGGGGTAGAAAGGAGAAGTGTGCAGTGACGTTATGAAGATAGCAACCAGGGTCATATAACAATATGTGTATAAATGTTTGCATGAGAAACTAACTTGAGCTGCAAACTTTCACCTAAAGCATAATAAATATATATAGATAGATATAGATCTTCAGGAAAAAAATTCCAGAAGCTTCTATTCACAGGTTCTGAGCCCTTTATATAGCTTTCCAATCTCACCCAGAGCTCAGAGATTGTGAGAAGGTTCTCTTTTACTAGGTCGGTTCTACTGGAATAGAACTCTCACTGGGTCTATGCCTTTTAATTATAATGCTGATGTCTCAGACCTGCACAGACCAGTTCAACCGACAGAGTCTATGGGAATTTTATTGAAGTATCTTTGCTAAGATGACAGAATTACCTTGAATGGTGAGTCAACTGTGTTTAATAGACTAAATTTATAGGTTAAAAACAGCAAACGATAATGATAAAAAGGATAGGATTAAGTGTAATGACTCTTACCTGGGAATGATTTTGCCCCCTAGGCAATGCCTGAAGACATTTTTAGTTGTTACCCCTGTGGTAGCAGAGGGGCAGTTGCTACTGGCATCCAGGGGGTAAAAACCACGGATACTGCTAACCATCCTACAATACACAGGACAACCCCAAAACAAAGAATTAATCTGGCCCAAAACGTCAGTTGTACTAAGGTTTAGAAACCCTGAATTAGTGATATGGGGGGCCCAGAACATACTGGTATAAATTTTGTCATTGTTCTGTCACTAAAGTGCTGGCCAACAAGACAGTCTCATGGAAATGGAGAATCTTGTATATTTGTCACCTGGAGAAGATTCTCTATACAACAGAATCATTTTCAGTAATAATTATGCAATGATAATCATTATTTTCTTGACCCTTTGGTTTTAAAACAATTAAAACTTTAAAGGAAAAACAGATTTCCATTAAAAAAAATTTCATTCAAATTCAGGATAATATTTCATGTATGAGCTAAAACTTCCACTCATCAAACTAAAACATTTTACCTTGCAGTTTCCACTGTTTTACTGTATTGAATGTTAAATACAACTTAAAACTCCAAGTGGTCACATAGAATAACAGAATTGGAGTAACTGAAGATTGTTTCTTCATATTTGCAATCACTGTGCTAACACTGTTTATTTCAAATCTATTGTCTAAAGGCAGGAATGTGTAGTACCAAGGGGGTTGGAGGCACAAATTGTACCTTAAGTGGGCTTGTATGGTTCTGAATCATTTTGAACTTAATCTCTAAAAGAACACATGCAGTGAGTTGCGGCAAAATGGCGCTCTAAGCAGAAGCACCACGCCGTCCCTCCACAGCAAAGAT
>NW_004444113.1:5339951-5341070 GCF_000243295.1 Trichechus manatus latirostris
TTCTTTGGGGGCCTTTCTTGTTGTTGTTTTTTTTTTAATTTGTTTTCTTTTTCTTCCTTTTCCCTTTTTGTCTTTCTTCATTGCTAAGTTTCTCATCTCTCTATATCTTCCTTCTCTTTCTGTTCCCTGAATACTTGGCATTGTATACCTCTATGCCTTCTAGCCAGGCTGTACTGCAACACCTGAGACTGACTTCCCCAGACCTTATAGCTGCACCGGTGGGATCCCAGGGAACTTTGTGGTTCTTTAACCTTTCTGATTCTTATTCATTCCTTCTTTTCTTTTCTTCATCCTCCCCTTTCTGTTTTTCTCCATTTCACAGTCTCTCATCTCTCCACTCCAACGGCAAGCTCCCCTCGCATTCTTTTTTGTTCATTTGTATGTTTTTGGCTCCTGTTCCTCTCTCCTCGCTCCCATATCCATCTTAGCTCCACACATAAGAATCTCCCTGCTGCATCCTGCCTACCTGCACCGTGCACTTGACATCACACCACCAAGCAGCACAGGCACGGCCTACTAGAACCTGCCCTGCACTGATTACCGACCAGCTCTGGTAACTGTACGAAGTGCTACAAACAACCCATACCAGTAACTCCTCTTCAGCTAGACCTGCCCTGCCATACCGTATCTGAGTGACTGACCCTGCCAGTTGAAGAAGGAGGTGAAAAGTATTGTGCCCACAGATGAGCAAACAACAAAGAACACACAGTCTGCCTGCTCAGACATAGTCAATATTTTTTTAAAAAAGGGATGAAACAAACAAATCTACAATCAATAAATGAGAAAAATAACTACTGAATGCCCACAAAACAGCAGACAATAACTAAACATTTACAAAAACAGGATAGGATGGTTCCAGTAGGCGTCCAAAATAAAACACCAGATGACTCTCTTCTGGAAGAAAATACACTAGAACTACCTGATAGAGAATTCGAATCTCTAATACTCGGAATTCTCCAAGAACTGAGGCAAAAAGCTGACAAACATGAGGAAAAAATAGACAAATTCATGGAAAATACGGACAAAATATTGGAAGAATTCAGGAAAATAATGCAGGAACAAAATGCCAAAATAAATTCACAACTAGAAATTATACAAAAACAACAATTAGAAATCCAA
>NW_004444113.1:5348122-5368786 GCF_000243295.1 Trichechus manatus latirostris
GTTGTGAGATTGTTAACCATTGTCATAGGGCAACATGTGTAGTAATTGTTAAATGAGAAACTATTTTGTTCTGTAAGCCTTCACCTGAAGTACAATAAAATATAAAAAAAATTAAAAAAAAAAGAACACATGCAGCAGCATCTGTGTGTGTCATGGCTGATTGTATAACTGAGAGTCCTTCAAATAAGCTTCCGCGTAGAATAGAGTTTCCTTGTGAGCTAGCCTTGGAGTCAAATACCAGTACTTCAGCCATATTCTGTTGTTAAACACAGGCCAGTCCCTCCAGTGTGGGAAAGGACTATGCAAAGACATGACTACCACAGAAGGTGGATCCACTGGGGACCATCTTGGCAGCTGGCTACCACATCTGCAATTCACTGGTGGTTGTCAGTTTTCCTTGGAGAGGACCTCTACTTCACAGAAGCAGGTGAAATTTTTATTTTTCTGCCTCAATGTAGGCATAGATACTGCATCGAGAGAACGCTCTTACTACAGCAGTGAATGTTCTCAGTGCCCTGTTCATATCCCTGTGGTTTCAATAATGGCCAGCCCTGTTCTTACAAGATAGCAACCAAGTTGCCCAATCAAATCAAACGTGGTTATTATGGACAGTGTATATGACCATCTTGGACAGCGGCAATTAGCAAGAAATGTGAGCAATGATGGGTTCTGAATTGGATCAAATGCTTAGAGGAAAGCATTATTTTGATTAATGACCAAAACTTTCCAAACCTCAAATTCACTACCTGAAAATAATTAGGAACTCCATTAAGCCGCTCACAACCTGTCTGTCAGTTTGTTGTTCTGTGGTGGCTTGTGTGTTGCTGTGATACTGGAAGCTATGCCACTGGTATTTCAAATACCAGCAGGGTCACCCATGGTGGACAGGTTTCAGCAAAGCTTCCAGACTAAGACAGACTGGGAAGAAAGGCCTGGCTATCTACTTCTGAAAATTAGTCCGTGAAAATCTTATGGATCACAACAGAACATTGTCCAACTTGCTTGCTTTGGACATGTCATCAGGAGGAATCAATCACTAGAATAGGACATCACGTTTGGTTAAGCAGAGGGGCAGGAAGGGTGAGGGAGACCCTCAGTGAGATGAATTGGCACAGTAGCTGGAACAATGGACTCAAACACGTCAGCGATCACAAGAATGATGCAGGACCAGGCAACATTTTGTTCCGTTATATATAAGTCACCATAAGTCACTGTGAGTCAGAATCGACTCAGCGGCAGCTGACAACAACATTAAGCTGCATCTCCCACAACTCACTCGTTCGTTCAGTGAGACCTGGGCAGCACTGAGGAAGGCATCGCATCCTCCTGGAGTGAATAACACTATCAACAAGTAAAAACATCATAATTGGATATTTTCATCTTAAATTTTGAAAAACAGAAATTTTAATAATAAAACGCAATAATGGTACATTCACTCAACAAAATATTATACAATCTCAAAAACTATGTTTATGAAGATTAAATAATAACATGAAGAAATAACTGACAAAAGTAGAAAATCAAAACTTGTTTTAACAGTATTTTTTAAACCTTAAAAAAAAGTAGGTACTATAGAAGATATCGCCTGGATGAATATACAGTAACTGTACATATCAGTTGTATTTTAGTGTTAGGACTAAGCTGACATATTTTCTTTTTTCTTCTTTGTTATATTTCTAGTTTTTCCATAAAGTTTCCAATAGTACTATTTTATAGGGAGAGATCTTCAGTTAACACTGTACAATTAAGTAACATAAAAAGAAAAATAGGAGAAGGAGCACTAGCTTTGGAGTCAGGATTCCTGTGTTCTAGTACCAGCTCTGCAGCAATGAGAAGTCTTTTCACTTCTCAGTCTCTACCTGTGAAAGGTGCGAACAGGGATACAGGGTGTGTCCTGTGGATCGAATGAGACATGTGGCACTATTTTGTAGGCTTTTACACTTATCTGATCTGTTCTGGTGATTTAGGTAAAAAGATTTTCATAATTGATTGAGATGAGATAGCTTTTAAAGCTCCGGAGTTGCTTTTCTTGTAATAAGCAAACTAACCAAGAAAAAATTAATTCCAACAGTACTTTTTGTTATTGTTTAGTTTGAGAGATTACTGCCAGACAATTTATTTTTAAAGTTAAATGTTTTAAGAGTGTTGTTCCAAGTGTCATGCCTCCCAGGCACAGCATCACTAGCTCTGGTACATCTGGGCTGATTACTGTGTCGGACACCCCGGCTGATAGTCCACCACAGGAAACTTCAGCTTTGTGTTAAGCACCAAATGGAACACAGGACATACAGGGAAAACTCCAGAAGACCCAGGAGCTCCTCTCTCTCTCCCCCTTTGATCTTTCCCTGGTTTTGTTTTATGTTTTTGTTTTCCAGATTGCCGAAAGAAAACTTGGTTCCTAACAACTCAGATTCTGTCAGGCTGACTTCTTGCCACAGAGCAACAACCCTGATGTGTGGGTTTTCTTTGTTGTCCTACAAGGAAAGAATGAAGAAGAACGCAGAACTCAGAGATTTAGTCATAGGATGTTGTTGTTCTGAGGGAGAAGAATCAAAGCAAAGGCTCCAAGGTTTTCTATCCGGAGAATGGAGGAATAACAGCAGGAATATGATTGTTAAAGAGAGGGGCTGGGTGGAAGAATCAGCTCCTGGAACCTCTCACCTCCTCCTCAAATTCTAAGGTTGGCAATGCAATACTGGGGTACCCAGATGAGGCTGAGACTGGGGGCTTATGAGCTGCATGCTTAGAGCTGCATGTGCCTTCACCAAGGGAGTAAGGACAGAGGTCCTAGAAGACACAGTGAGGAAACCCAGGATGAGAGGAAGAGGAGGAACACTCAGGAAAAAGCAGCAAAGGCAGTCATAGTCATGGGTGTTAGGGAGAAGATGGGAGAACAAATCCCCATCAAAGTCAAGGCAGAAGGGTGTTTCAGGAAAGAGTAAGTGGTCACTGTGCCGAATGTTGGGAAGAGAGAAAGAGGACTGAGATACAGCCAATAGTTTTGTCAATAAGGCAGTCATTAGTAACTTTGGGTGACATATTTATAATAGACTGGTGAGGACAGGAGCAACGAACAGGGAAGGGACAATCACCAATTACCACACCTCACACTGCCTGCTCACATATGCCAACAAGGAGAGACCAGACTAGGAGGCAGATTAGCAAAACCGTTGTTAGTTGCTCCAATTTGTGGTGACCTTTTGTACAACAGAACAAATGCCATCCTCACGATTATGTTTGAGTCCATCGTTGCAGCCTCTGTGTCAATCCATCTCACTTAGAGTCTCCCTCTTGTTCACTAACCCTCTACTTTAAAAATCATGATGTCCTTCTCCAGAAATTGGTACCCCCTGATGACCGTGTCCAAAGTAAGTGAGATAAAATATCACCACACTTGCTTATAAGGAACATTATGGCTATACTTCCTCCAAGACTGATTTGTTCATCCTTCTGGGAGTCCATAGTATATTTCAATATTCTTCGCCAACACCACAATCTGAATGCATCAATTCTTCCTTCTTCCTTATTCATTGCCCAGCTTTCGCATGCATACGAGACCACTTAAAAGACCATGGCTTGGGTTAGGCACACCTTAGTAATCAAAGTAACATCTTTGCTTTTTAGGATTTTAAAGAGATCTTTTGCGGCAGATTTGCCCAATGCAGAACGTTGTTTGATTTCTTGACTGCTGCTTCCATGGGTGTTGACTGTTGATCCAAGTAGAATGAAATCCTTGACAGCTTCGATTTCTTCACCATTTATTATGATGTTGTTTATTGGCCCGGTTGTGAGGATTTTCATTTTCTTTACATTCAGGTGTAATCCATACTGAAGGCTCTAGTCTTTTACCTTCATCAGTAAGTGCTTCAAGCCATTCATAGCTTAATACAATAAAGATTTTTTTTCTCTTTCTAAAGATTCCGAGATCCTGACTCTTTCCATCTTGAAGCACTGTCATCTTCTAGGGCTTCCTCATAGGATTTCATTGGATCCTTTGCTTTTAGAGAAGAAAGAGAAAAGAGGATTGCATGGGGAATTTTATGGCCAGGCCTGGAAGTGGTACACTTCATTGCCATCCATTGCTAGGTACATGATCTCAAGCTAACTGCAAAGGAAGCTAGCAAACGTAGTTTTCTGTGTCCAGGAAGAGGAAGATAAGCTTGGTGAGCACCTAGCACCTTATGCCATAGCTTCAGGTGAAATGATGCCTCTTAGACCTAACTGCCCCAGTCCATCTTTTAGCCTGTG
Organism: Trichechus manatus latirostris; assembly: GCF_000243295.1. NCBI lineage: Eukaryota > Metazoa > Chordata > Mammalia > Sirenia > Trichechidae > Trichechus > Trichechus manatus. The sequence continues at coordinate 5,352,371 of NW_004444113.1, forward strand.
CCTATATGTACCTCTTGATCACCACTCAGTTCAAATGGGGGAGAGGGGAGAGCTAAGAGACATGACCCAATTAATTTCCTATTGTTTGCCTATTTTCCCTTCTTGTTTCTTGGATCCATTGCCTCAGAGCTTGGAGTATTGTATAACCACTTCTCTCTGCAGTAGTCCTCTTCTGCACAAATTTTTGGCTGTGGTTTTCTTCAATGTCTGAGTAATGCTGGGCACCATTTCTTGTTTCCTCAGCTCTGATGGATTCAGTGTTTTTTAAACCATCTCTTCTGTTATTTCTAAGAATGTGGAGTAGGAGGGAACTAGGTGATGGCACTAAGTCTGCCATCTTGACATAATGTCTTCCACGTTTTGTGAAATATGTAGAGTGTAGAATGACTCGCATGGGAGCAGCTCCAAAGTGCATCTTGAAGAGGTTGCTAAAAGAAAAATGAAATCATGGACTCTTTTGATAGACATATATTGATATGAAATGGTGGTTAATAATTCTATAGTCTCATATTATCTGAAATATTAGTTCTAGTTCTGGATATTGCAATTTATAATGGGCATGGATGTCCTGGAGGACATCCATGATGGTAATTGTTCTGGAAAACATGCCTCAGGATAATTGTTGAAGCACTCAGGGATACACAACATGGAGAAACAAGAGTTAAGGTGGGATTAGGGGATGTGTGCGTGTGTGTCAAAATATCTAGATTTAATAATAGCTGTTTATGAATTTGCTCTAGATTTTCTGGGGGGATTGATATTAAGCATTGTAGTCCATTGTTCCATGAATCCTCTTTCTTTCCTTCTTTTTTAAATTTTGGGACATTTGCCTATCTCTGTTCTTAAACACCTCTCATTTCCTCTGAGACAGTCAACAGTGGCTTATAATCTGACACATCTGAACAATTCTGTAGTATTTTCTTCTTCTGGAAGTTTTGGAAATTCCATTCATCAAAATTATGATAACCCACCTTCTTGGAAAATATCCTTTTAAGTTTGCACCACCAGGGGAAAGAGTGTGTGTAGTTATCCTGAGGAAAACAGATTGCAAAGTGGACATGGTGAACGGCTCTCTAATGTTACTCTAAAGCTAGCAGAAAAAAATCTTCAGAAAATGTTCTGTTTGCCTCATTGTGTCTTTCTCTTAAAAACAATAGCTGGAGGAATGAATAAATGAATGAGTGAGTGAATGTATGAACTTCTCTATTATGCATGATACTATGGGAAAGGAAATAGTAAATTAGTCTTTCTTTGAGGATGCATCCATGTGTCCATCCATTCCTTCACTCCTTCAAACATTGCTTGGATTCCTTTCATGAGCCGGCAGCATTATTTTAGCCTGGGGATATGTTGCTGTTGTTGTCATTAGGCGCCATTGAGTTGATTTTTAACTCAAAACAACCCATGTGACAGAGTAGAACTGCCCCATAGAGTTTCCAAGGAGCAGCTGGTGGATTCAAACTGCTGACTTTTCCATAGCAGTTAAGCTCTTAACCACTTCACCACCACGGCCCAGTAATAGGCTATAGTGGTGGGCAATATGTGTGAGGAGAACTCCTCAATAAGAGAAAGAGAGCTAAGGTGTTGGGCAGCCAAAAACATGACAAAATTTTCTACCATAGTCTCTGAAGATTTACCTAATCCTTTATGTAAACTGGTGCCCAACCAAACTAGTTGCAGGGCCCAGACTTGTAGCCTAGTTCCCGGAACTGTTTTTCCAACTCCTTCTGGTTGGTTAACATGGTGAGAGGAAATCCTTTCCCATTTTATCTTCAACAATGTTCTAGCTGAGGTTTAGAATGAACATTTTTTGTTGGAGCGCGTTCTATGATCAAAGTTCCCTTTTTTTTTTTAACCACATATGTAACCTGTGAGTTATCTGAAAAATTTATAACATGCACATTTTGGAGAAAAACAGTCTAGCCTGAGCTAGGTGTCAGACACTGGAGAGCATTTTGGAAAACATCTAGAAGTCAAAGACGTGGTCTGTGTGCTCTGCGCTGTGGCTGGCGGCCCAAGTGCTGGTGACAGGGAACAGCGGGCAAGGTAGTGATTCAGTAAAGTAGCAAGGAGACCATTTCTGTTTCTAATGTGAAGTGCAGTCCTTTGCTAAAATAAAAAATACCTTTTTTATTGATCTTAGGTAGTAATATACTAAAACATTGAATGAGCCTGTGTCCTTGCTCTGAAAAGTGAAATGTAAAAAAAAACCCAAGTGCATGGGTACTGTAAACTTTCATTAGGACAAAATTTCTTAGGACAAAAAAATTATGCTTGAAAAGATATGAACAACTATGAATGAATCCATTACTTTTTGATAGAAATAGAGTTGAGTGGTTAAGAACTTAGTTCCAGTGCCTGGAGTTCTTGAGTTTGAATCTTTATCCTGCTACCTACAAGATTTTGAGAAAGGACTTGAACCTCTGTGTTCCTCTGTTATCTAGAATCAAAAACAGTAACACCTCACCCAATTATTGGGAATTAAATGAGTTAATATATGTAAGATTAGTGCAGGGCAGAAAGTAAAGTACTCAATAAATGTTAGCTATTTCAGTGTGTAATAATAATCTTTTCTTAAAAGTTAATGTCAGAAAGATAGCCAGGATAATTCAGGATAATTCTTAGCAAGTTTCCTTCAGCATCGAGAGGGAAAACCACTAAATACTTCCATCCAACAGGTCAATGCATTTTGTTTCCTGGGGGAACATTACACCAAAAAAAAACCAAACAAACAAACAAACAAAAACCAAACCAGCCGCTGTAGAGTTGATTTTGATTCATGGTGACCCCATGTGTTACAGAGTAGAACTTTTCTCCATAAGGTTGTCAATGGCTGTGAGCTTTTGGAAGTAGATCACCAGGCCTTTCTTCTGAGGTTCTTCTGGGTGAATTCAAACACCAACTTTTGGTTAGTAGCTGAGCAGTTAACTGTTTGCACTACTCAGAAAACATTAAACCAAACCGAACTCATTGCCATCAAGTCAATTCTGACGCATTGGAGCCCTGGTGGCGCAGTGGTCAAGAGCTATAACAGCCAACCAAAAGGTTGGCGGTTCGAATCTACCAGCTGCTCCTTGTAAACTCCATGAGGCAGTTCTACTCTGTCCTATAGGCTCACTAAGAATCAGGGAAAATTAGCCTCTGGTTTATCTTGGGGAGCCCTTTAGGACGCAGGAAGTCAGAGGTTCTCCACAGGCTGAATGAAATGGCTTTATGGTAGAGGCTGGTGAACACTTACATTTGCCTTCAAAATTTTTCTAATTTAAGATCTCTCCTTTCTGCATCTTTGGAAGGAACCTGGGCCTTCCCCAGGGACTGGAATCTTGGGACTACCACTTGAGCTCATTTTCAGTTTGGGGGTAAATCCAAAGCCACATCCTGAGAGCAGCTCTGTGTCTGTGGCGTACACTCCAGTGGCACACCCATGAGTGCGATAGAGCAAGTTAGGTTTTTACATGTATGTTATGAAATTTAACTTTAAAAGTTAACTTTACAACTATGTTTCAGGAGTCCAAATCACACAGCTCTGTTTTTATTTAGGAAAAGAGAAAACCTTCCCTTCTGCCACTCTTTAACGCCCTTCATCTTGACAGAGGACCCACTGAGAGTTGGCCAAGAGATGGTTAACTACCGATCTAAGACATGTGTTGACCAATCTCTCTGATGGATTCTCTAGCTGTGTCTCAAGCCAAATGTCCAAAACATTACCTCTTCCTACTTTAGCCCTGGAAAAACAACGTTCCCATAGTTATGATGTGAAATTTTGTCCTTAGCATTTATTAGCTTATAGGCCTTGGCAGAATGTTTCACAAAAGCAATATTGATGATGTCTATTAAGCCAGGGTTTCTCAATTTGTGGCCCACTTGGAGTTCTAGTTTAAAATGCTGATCTGAGTTTTAAAATACCCCTAAGATTCTTACATAAGAATATATAGAGATATAAACACATAGATATAGCTACATAGTGATAGCTATAGATGTATCTATACTTATAGATATGTAACTTGCTGGTTCTGTTTCTCTGGAGAACCCCGACTAAGATGAGGGAGAAGGGGTATCAGTACTCCAACTTCTCCTCCTGTCCTCGCACTCACCTGGAGTCTTCCTTTGGCTGAACCAAAGAAAAGGCAGCAGGAAGGGATCTCAGTGAAGCAGTTGATAGAGATCAGCCTCCTGGGGCCCAGAGCAAGGCAGATTCAGACAGAGAATGGATCTGGGGAGGCAAACAGAAAGGCCAGAACACCCTCCCGTCGGCTCATCTTGCCCAACCCCAGTTGTCAGAGATCAGCACCTGTGATCAAAACTGGCATCCACAGAAGAACAAACAATAGTCTCAAAAACAAAGATGAGCAGACAACAAAGAATCAAAGATTTAAGGAAAGAGAGGGACAAATGTCACCAAGAAGAAAAAATAACACCAGAGGAAACAGTTCATAGAGCAAACAGAAGGAGATTAGAATAAGTTTAATATTTTGGGAATATATGACTGGTTACTGTATCCATAAATTAATAATTAGATATGATACAAGAAAATTTGAGATCTTAGAAATTTTAAAAATTGATTATAGAAAGTAGAAAACTCACTAAATAAGCACTATTGCAGAAAGCTCACAGTTAAACACTCACTTCTTGAGCTAGAAAATTGAGCCAAGGGATTATTAAAGAATATGTCACCAAAAGGAACAAAAATGGAAACAAAATCTAAAGAGATATAATGTGCTGATATCCATCTAATGAAAATTCTCGAAACACAGATATGGAAAAAAACAAGTAATCAAGAAACAAAATTTCCCAGGGCTGAAGAAACATGTGAATTAAAAATGCTTATCAGTTGCTAAAAGACACTTTGATACACCGTTGTAAAATTCAGAAGTTCAAAGGTGAAGAGAAAATCCTAAATGCTTCAGGAAAGAATAAAACAAGCTACACAAAATGAATGAGAATCTGACCAGCATCAAATTTCTCCTTGAAAATACTTGATGCTAAAAGGTAATAGAGTAACATTTTTAAAGTTCTTAGGACAGCATTACCTTGAATCTAGAATATTATTCTGACTCAAATTAGCACTCCAAAGGAAAAACAAAACAAAAATATTTTCATAGACATTCAAGGACTGAGAAAGTTATGCTCCCCACAGACTTTCTCTAAAAGATTTAATCAAGCAAAAAGAGAAATAAATTCAAAAAAGAGAGGATATGGGGCTCAATGATCAACAGTAAGCAGAGAAACTTATAAAACATAATTTGGAAGTATATTTTTAAAATTATAACAATAGACTGCACCTCAAATCTCAGATCTCAACACGGAAAGTGGTGGAGGTGAGAGGGTGTGGAGGTGGAAGGAAAGCATGCTGAGGCTCTCGTTTTGATTAGGCTGTACAGGAGAAAATGATGTTCACTGAGTCCCGATATTAATTAACAACCTAGCAATGAACAGGGGGGTATAACTGTAGATACGAGATTCATTACATAACAGCAAAGAATACTACATAAAAATAAGTTAGAGACTTCCAAAAGTGCACGATTTTCTATGAAAAGATGAATTAACCAAAATTGATCCAAGAAGAGGTGGAAAATCTGAATAGATCAATAACCTTATAAAATTTGTAAAGGTAGTCAAAGCTCTAGCCCTTTAAAGAGGAAGAGAGATACAGAAGGGAAGAAGAGAAGGAGGGAGGGAGGGAAGAAAGAAGAGAAAAAGAAGGAGGGAGGGAGGAAGGAAGGGATCAGATCCAAATACTTCTATGGGATGTCTATTCTTTGAAGCAAGTGATAATCCTTAAATTAAATTTCTGTCTGAAAGTACACAAAGATAGAAAGCTTCCAGACTCAATCTGTACATCTAGGATGAACTTGATTCCAAAACCAGACAAGGTTAGCACAAAAAAAAAAAGGAGCAAAACCATAGGTCAAGCTTACCAACATAGACTTTAAAGTATGAAAATATATATTAGCAAATCATATTCAGTCATATATTATTATTTTCTAAATGCCATGACCAAGCAGAGTGTCTCTAGAAGTTCAAAAATGGTTCAGCATTAGGAAATTATGATGTAGTTGAAAACATTAATAGATTTAAGGACAAAAACATTTTGATCATACAAAGTATGCCAATAATGCATTTGATAAAATTCAAGACCGTTTCCAGATTTAAAAAATTAAAAAAAAAAAAAGAAAAAACACAGTGCACTAGAAAAGGATATGTAATCATATAGCCAAAACTCACAAGGAAAAAAGGAAACATATTTAATAGTGAAAGGTTAGGAAATTTCTACCAATGTCAAGAACAAGACAACTATACCCACCATCACAGCTACCTATCTAAGAAGAGGAAAAAGTAAAAGAAAGAAGAAGTAAAAACTGTGGACAAGAAGAAACAAAAATTTTCCTACTTGTAGACAATATTGTTATCTAAAGAGAACCGATGGAAATTTTATTAAAAATAATAATAAAAACAAATCCATTGCCGTCGAATCAATTCTGACTCATAGCGTAGAAGTGCCCCACAGGGCTTCCAAGGCTGTAAATCTTTTTGGAAGCAGACTGTTGCATCTTTCTCCCTTTGTTTTAGAGTATAATATGAGGGATGGAAGTCTAACTTAAATTTTTCTTAATAAATTTCTAATTGTCCCAGCACCATTTATTTAGGTATCCACCCTTTTCCCACTGAATTGAAGCTTTATGAAAAATGAAATAAATATCTGGATCTGTTTCTGGACTCTTCTATTTTATTGATTTACAGTCATGCCCCACCTGATGTCCGTTTGGGCAACATCCAACCATGTACACATCCCATAAGGGATTTTTGTGTGTGTGTCTGTGTGTGTGTGTGTGTGTGTGTCTGTGTGTGTGTGTGTCTCTGTGTGTGTGTGTGTGTGTCATTTGTTTTTTTAAAGAGAAAGTATCTTTTTGTTTATTATTTCCCCCAATGGTTTGCTCTGGTGGCGCAGCCGTTAAGCGTTCAGTTTGAATCCACCAGCTGCTCCTTGGAAACTCTATGCAGCAGTTGTACTCTGTCTTATAGGGTCCCTATGAGTCGGAATGGAATTGAAGGCAATGGGGTTTTTTGGAATGGTTTTAAAATCCCAACGAGCAGTGGGGCTCCAGGGCACATCCCAGTCGCCACAGGGCCTCCTCCTCCTTCCCTCTTCCTGGCTCGTTCACCTGCCTTCCCTTGTGGTTCCTCTGTTCCTACCCAAGCGCTGGCTTGGGAGCCATAGAGGATGGGGTTCTATCTCTGCTTCTTCTCGTCAACCTGGTGGTGCTTCTAGTTAATAACTGCTCACAGTCAATAAAATGTTTGTAGTCAATAAATATTGTTGTTGCTGGTCACCATTGAATTGGCTCCTACTGACCGCCATCTTTTATATATCAGAACAAAACGTTGCCCGGTCCCGTGCCATCTTCAAGATCCATCTCATGGACAGTTTCCCTCGTTTCTGCTGACCCTCTGCTTTACAAATCATGATGTTCTTTTCTAGCAATTGGTATTTCCTGATGATGTGTCCATAGTACGTGAGCCGAAGCCTCATCATCCTTGCTTCTAAAGAGCTATAGGCAATAATAGCGGGTAGTATCGTTATTGTTATTAGTAACACAAATAAAGATATAAAAATGCCTTACCAAACAGGTAGACAACAAAAGAGCTTATAGAAATAGTAATACTTTTGGATGGCAGAATTAAGTAGGCTTAAAACCAGCAATATCGAATTTAGTACGTGTAAACAAAAGTCCTGCATTTAGATTTTAAAAATCAATTTCGTAATTACAGGATGAGGAGGCTTTGGTTTGATGGTGTGCTTGTCTCCCCAACTAAGCTGTAAGCTTTTTGTGGAGAAAATTGGGGGGATTTAGTTGACAGCAAGTTCACTATGAAACAAAAAGCTTGAAGAGACACACACTTTAAGTGGAATCCCGACAGCGTAGCTTGTACTTGGGATGGTGCGGAGGATAAAACCACATCATAGGAGGAACTTTTGAGAAAACAAGTGACTTTGCCTGGAGAAGAAAGAGCCTTGAGGAAGTGGTGGGGCAGGTTGTCTACCTGCATATATTTGAAAGGCTGTCACATAAAAGAGGACATGGGCTTAGCTGCAGAGGACAGAACAGCAGGGGCAGGAGGCGATTCCAGGGAAGCTCACTCATTGGGCGTAAGAAAGCATCTTCTAACACTCAAAACTGCTGCTCTCACCTTTGGCAGCACGTGGGCATCATCTGAAGACCTTTAAACAATACTGATGCCAAGCTTTGCCCCAGACCAGTTCTATCTGGGTCACTGAGGGTGGGGTCTAGGGAGCAGAGGCTTCATAAGCCTCACCAGGCGATTATATTTTACGCCATGACTGTGTATACGGTACTGACCTGGAGGAGATCTCTAGTTCAGTGAATGAGCTGACTCACAAAGAACAGACTTCCTCGTCACAAAAAAAAAAAACCAAACTTCACCATCCAGTTGATTCCGACTCATGGCAACCCCATGCATTACAGAGTAGAACTGCTCCATAGGGTTTTCTTGGCTGTAAACTTTACAGAAGCAGATCACCAGGCCTTTCTTCCATGGCACTGCTGGATGGGTTCAAACCACCATCCTTTCGGTTAGTAATCAAGGGCAAATCATTTGTACCACCCAGGGGCCCTACCCGTCGCCAGAAGGGTTCAAGCAAGAGTGTGGTGACTGTCAGTCAGAATTGCTACTATAGAGAGATCTTGCATCAAGTGAGAGATTAGAACCACTTTAAGACCCAACTCCAGCACCTTCAGATTCTAGAGTAGAGAATGGCTCAATCCCATTAAACAACAGAAAAGGCCTCAAAGATTCTTAGCTGCCAAGAGAGCTATGCCTACACATTCAAGCTATGGTGCTTTTCCCTCAAGCCTCTCGGGCCAGACAGACAGCTGGATCCCCTCTGCTCCAAAATGGAGGTCTCCTCAGAGTGGGCTTCGTGGCCCAAATGGACAGTTTGCATCAGGATATAATCTGTTTAGAATGGTTAAGAAAAGGAAAGTTTAGGGTAGAGACAGGAAAAGAGGGTACCTAAGGTCCATGAGTCCTGAGTGGTGCAAATGGTTAACATGCTCAGCTGCTAACCAAAAGGAGATTTGAACCCACTCAGCAGTGCCTCAGAAGAAAGGTCTGGCAATACACTTCTGAAAAATCCGCCATTGACAACCCTACGGAGCACAGTTCTACTCTGACAGACATAGGGTCTCCATGAGTCATTAAACACAACAACAAGTAGTTGAGGTCTATGATGTGGGTATTTTAACTTAAAGTTCTAGGACCTCATTTCCAGGAGGTCTCCCCTATCTCCTAACTCCTATCTGTTGAGTTGCCAACCCAGCTCCAGCTCTTTATGTCAAGTTAAATCACTCCCTTTTCTTGAATTTCATCCCCTTCAAGTGTGTCCAGAGAGCTAGCGTTTAGCACCATTTGCTATTGGTAAGTCAAGGTCCACATGAGGTGTTTAGTTCTTATAAATATGAGTCATATCCTAGAGCCTCAAATACCTGATTCCCTGCCCCTCTCTGAACTCTCTCCAGTTCTATTTTTACATCTTTCTATCACTGAAGTGCCACAGAGACATTAAATCATCCCAGCTGTGGTACCAGCAGCCCTGAACAACAATTAAAAAAAAAAAAAATACTGATCTTCTTCCTGACAAAGCTGTATTTGTGTTCTTCCTCATTTTCTTGTAACTCCCAAGATAGGAGACCACACCACTGCAGCCCCAGCTTTCCTGAACTAAGAGCAGATATCGAGCATATATCAGGGGAATACTTTGTCTTTCCACCTGAAATTACGTTTCATTGTGTTCCTATTTGAAGATACGGGTCTCCTTCACACTAGGCATTGGCCAAAAGGGGTGGTTAAAAGGAGAGTATATTTTCTTGTAATAGGAATACAGATTAAAGAGGGAAAAAATATTATAAATCATGGCACTGTCTTCCAGAGGTCAAGCGCATGTTATAAAACTTCCCTGATTCACTTCAAGTGACTATTTAGTCCATCAATGCTTTATTTGTAAAAGCCCATGGTTTGCCTTACAAAACATCTATTCAAACATCAATGACTCAGAATTTGGGACTTTCCTGCTTGTCTGGGAATCATGTTTATGGTACAAATACCTAGTTAATAAAAGTCTGCCTTCCACGCGTCAGAGACTTTATGATCTTAAAAAAAAAAAAAAAAGAAAGAAAGAAAAAATGCATTGGCTGCTTTCCTTTCTTCTTTTGCTAAGTAAATGACATTTGCAAGTTTTCATTGTGCTTAAAAACTTCCATGTAAGCCATGCCATGGGCTTGGACAGAATTTTGAAAGGCTGCTTCTCTTCAAAACACAAGAAAATATGGGTGCATCGTAGAAGGCTCCCTTTGAAAGTTGGAGATTTAAGGCGCATTGTTGCTCCTTTGGGAACTTTATAGCTGCTGTTCTCCATACCCGGGAATCTGTTTGCCCAGGTCTTTTCCTGGCTGACCCCTGTCATGCAGTGCTGTGTTTTAATGTCAGCTACCCCTCCCTTATCTCCCGTCTCAAATAGCCACTTTGTAACACATGATCATGTCTACCTCCCATCACTGCACTCCAATTCTACTTGTGTGTTTTAGTTTATTTTCTCTATCCCCCTTAGAAAGTTTTCCCAGTGCTTGAGAAAGCACTGATTTATTTATTCCATCAATATTTACCAAGTGCCAGCACACTGCTGTGAAGTCAGGTATTTGCCTACGCTAGCCAGGAAGCTGACCAGTTGATAAGGAGGAAGACTCACCATCATGGCTGCCACAGCTACTTCAAGGTGCGTCCAGTTGTCTACTTGTTGCCTGCTACCAGGTGGGGGTCAAGGGAAGGAGAGACCCAGGTAGCACCATCATGGCTCTAAATGCATAGACTTGTGAGCTAAGAGCACCTTGAGGGAAGGAGATGGGGACAGAGAAGGTCATTGTGGGAGATGATTATATTGTTTATGAAAACAATGGCTATCTAGAGAAATAATAGTAATAGGTGTATTATTATTATTTCATATCTGGAAATAGAACATACTTTTAAAGGTTTCAAAGAAGGATTTCCATCTATGGATTAAATGCAGGCTGGCTCTTCCAGCTTTACCTGGTAAGACTGCATCTTAAAACCACTCGGGAAGCTGGCTAGGATATTTCACTAGTGAGTGAATCTTAAAAAAAAAAAAAAGAAGAAGATGAAAAGTTTAGGATGTTTCTGAGGAGGGCTCCCCATGCAACAGTACAGCTACGAACGGCGCAGCCACATCACCGTGTTGTTAGCTGCTATGAGTCAGCTCTAACTCATAGTGACCTTATCTTCGCTATGTGTAACATTCTGTTATACATATGGTACATAAACATACCATGTCACACTGATAGAGCCAGAAAGAACTTTGAGGAAGCTGGATATGAGCATTCCCACTGGGCTGATACATAGATAGATAGAAAGACAAACAGACGGGGATACACATACACAGGTACACATGCACACGTACCTACGTGTCCATGTACATATATAGACAGAAAGTAGTCTGGACGATTGCCCCAATCTTATAATGCTCTCTGCATCCACATCCTTGTCCAGCCTCAGCATGAGAAGAATGTATTTTCTTCCCCTTGACTTTGGGCCCAGCCATGTGACTTGCTTTGGCCAGTGGTGTGTGGGTGGAGGGAACAGTGTGCCAGTTCCAAGCGTAGAACATTTGTCATTTGCTCTCCTGCACCACCGTCAGAAGAGGATGCGTCAGTCAACTTCAGGGCCCCAGGAGGAGGAGAAGGGATACCTAGTGCAGAACCACCCTAGACACACAGACATGCCCAGCATGGACACATGAATAATCATAACTTATTATTGTTTCCAGCCACTGAGTCTTTGGGGTGCTATTGTGCAGCATTATGTGGCAAATGGTAATTGATACTTGGGGGTTGCATCTCTTCATAAAGACCTGAAGGCACCCAATATATGTATGTCTCTTTGTCATACCTTACCACTCTCCATATCAGCCTCCCAACTCCTTAACTGACTTTTCTTTGTGTTTTTAAAATAGAGATGATTACAGAGAATAGTTAGCAAACACCCATGTTCCCAACACACCCAAAATTCTTTAACATCTGTCAAATTTGCTTCAAATCATTTTTAACATAGGAAAAAAATAAAAGATTAGCCACAAAGTTAAAATATGCTCTGAGGTTGCAAACCCCACGTTAATCAAAGATCAATCAGCTAAGTTTAGCATAGCTGCCCATACTGCCCCCATAGTCTCCCAACTTGCATTGCACGTGGTATGAATCTGTTGGGAGGAGGTTGGCAGGGGCTGGATAAGGGCTGAAGGAGGGGAAATCTTTCCAGAAGAGCAAGGAAGAAATCATTTAGAAGTTAAGAAACTGCACTATCACTGGGTTAAGATCAATAGAGCCTGTCCCTTACAGTGACATATGTCCTGAGATATTTATGAAGATTCCAAAAGGGATCAAATATCACCAGCCCTTTGGGAAAATGGCTTAAAAACTCAATAAGGCAATATACAAGCTCTGAAGAGGGAAATGTGAAGATTCCACGATTCATTTGAAAACTCCCAAGAATACACACATATGTGCATACACACACATACACACACACACACCCCTGCATCCAGACTTACTATAGCGCATAGCCCTCGACATTGTTAACTGAGATTAACCAAGGCATACTCGCCAGTCCATTGCTGAGACGGGACTCACCTCTAAGACCCTCTTTCCCAACACCCATCACCTGTCACCTCATCCTTGCATACTCTACTCCCCACCAAGCTACAGCCCAATGGAGAAGCCAGCAGACTCACACATTCCATGGGGATTTATTTGGTTTCATCAATACATTAGCCCACACACAAAAAAAAAAAAAGAAAGAAAGAAAGAAATGAGCAAGTACAAGGCAAAGGTTTCTTTGATCCTAAATCTGGAAACAAAATTTATTCACATGAAGCAATGAAAATCCTGAAAATGGCAAACTCTCAGAATTAAACATCATTATCAAGTTTTTGTATGTCCCCAGTGACCCCTAAAAGCTCTGCTTAAAAACAAACCAAAACTATGACCAGAGCTGAAGAGGCTATTAAAATCAGGCGCCATTATAGCCTGGTGGGATCTGCCAAGCTTATAGACCGTTTACTCTGCTCCTCTCTGTGCCCCGCACCCAGCGGCGTTAACACCTGCACCCTTCACCCGTACATAACTCAGCCACGCTTACTCTCTTGGCAGCCTCGATGAGCCTTTCACCAAGGTTCTGGGCTCTTTCAGTCAACATGACCAATTCCACATCCTTTTATTAATTACTATTTCCCCTTGTAGTCAGCCCTGAAATCCCTGCTTTGATCTCCCTGACATGTCACATGGTGTGTGCTTCTGAACACAACCCTTCCTTGACTGACTTAGACCTGGCAGGCCTGGCAAACACACACACAAGCAAGGAAAGCATTTCCTGTAGATGCTAGAAAAAAAGAGGGAAGGAGGTTCTACCAGGAAACCAATGGCCAAAAGCAGAGGATTCATTTTGTTCTTTCAGTTAGTCTTAATTTATTGATCCCAGTTACCAGCTGCCATTGAGTCAACTCAGATTCATGGTAACCTCACGTGTGTCAGAGCAGAACTGTGCTCCACAGGGCTTTCAATGGCTGATTCTTTGGAGACAGATCACCAGGCCTTTCTTCCAAGGTGCCTCTGGGTGGACTCAAAATTCCAACATTTCAGTTAGCAGCTGAGCATGCTAACCTTTGCACCACCCAGGAACTCCAATTTATTGATAGCCTATTGATATATGCTGAAGGTCGATATAACAATGGCTATCATAAATGGTCCTACACTCTCTACTTTCAAGGAGGCCTGTATGTAACTGGTTCCTGCTCTGTGCTCTGCCTGGGTGGGGAGAGGAGGAAGGGAATATGATCCATCCTAAATGCCTTGAGGAATCCAATTAGAGGGACTATAACTTGCTTAGTTCAAGAAAACACCACGATTCCAAAACCAGTACTTTCTGATGAGTTGAATTAGATGCCTACAGAGACTCACCAAGGGGTCCTCTTGTAGCTTCCATTAACCCTTTCCAAAAGCTTTAGATCCCCCGCACATCCTGACCACACTCAACATGGCCAGAGTGATGAGATGCTTGGCTAGTAACCAGGACAAAGGACACGAGCAGATGCTCTTCATCCAGATGCACCTTCTTCCTCCGGCCACTCTTGATAGAAACAGCCTTTCTGTTGTTGCAAAACTGACATAATGGTAAAGCCAGAAGTATTTCCACGACACACATACGGCTCTGTTCTCTCCTTTGAGGCAGATGGCGGATGCTTCCAGGGAAATCTCAAGGCAAACGCTGTACTCAATTTAACTGAAATGATTGAATTCTCACAGTCCACCCCAAGTCTCAAAAAGAAAATCGCATTAGCAGACTCAGGTTAGCCAGCGAGCATCCAGTCTTACATGAGCTGATCTTGGCCACATGACTGAAAACGTGGAACAACTAATGACTTGCCTTTATTCAATATTCAGGCCATTTATATTTAACAAAGACATGAACTGTTTTCATTGCACAGTTTAAGATACAAGTAAGCTAAAGATTAAAAGCCGCCTTTACTTCCTCTTGGCAACCCCTGAACATGCAAGTTGGTGATGCCCATCCCACTGCAATAAAAAAATACCACGTAAAAGTCTGCTTCTGCTGAAATTACCGTCTGGTGCAAAGATCAAAGGGGCCTTTTCCCCCAGCAGATTACTTGTCTACAGTTCCCTGGCCTGTCAGTGTGGTCTCAACTGCTCCCACTTGTCCTGTGCTGCTGGGGATAAGCAACAGCCTAGGCTTCCCAGCTATGTGATTGAGCTTGTAATGACAGTAATTGCAGTCTGTTAAGTTACCTCCAGCCAGTGCGGAAAATGCCCTCCAGACACACTTCTCAGACCCACATGAAGAGATAAGCATGAATTCATAAAAGAAAACTAACCAGCCCTGTTTATACACCACCACTGAGACCAACGGGACTTTTTTCTTTTTGTTGATGGCTTTCCTATAACACTGCTGGGCCACAAAGTGTGGCAAAGGGCTTCTGTCTGCTCCCGCAGACCTCCAAGTTCTTGACTTGCTAGATCACCTGAAACCCCCCGGAAGACAACAGGTCCTTGGAGCATTGCATCTCTTTCCAAGATATTTGCTGGGCTGAGGTTGCCTTTGGGATTCTACCTGTCTAGTGAAGGGATGCCTGGCTTCTTATCTGAAATGGGAGACATATGAGGTTGAACCCAAGTTTCATCTAATATCTTCATACCTTTTCTGCTTAACTTGATCCTCTTTGGTCATCTTAGAAAGACAGGATTGGCAAGGTCAAGAACAGGATGTACGTGAGACTATTGGTCATGTTTCTTGCCAGTAAAGCCAGTTGGATAATTAGTCTAAGTAAGTATTGACACAAACATTTTAAATATAATACCTATTATCATCTGTACAACTTCAGAAGTGTACATATATGTGAGAATATAATTTTATATGATTTCACAGAGATGGATTTAAAGAGGTGATATCTTGGCCAGTAATAAAATATTGTCTCAGTCATTAATTTAATCAAGTGATGTGCATCTCCTTTAAATTTATATAGGGTATGTTCTTGGAAACACTTGGGTGCTGACTAGGGTCTCTCATTTCTCAATTCCATATTCTCCCTTCCTTATCCTCCCCTCTGACCCTGGGGCAGAAAGTCTGGAAACCACTTTACCCAGATTCCCTTGCCAACTGGCCTCTTGTTAGGTTCTGCCAATGGGAGGTACCAGTAGCATGCTGGAAGGTGGGAGTAAGGGAGATGCTATTTTTTTCACCTTCTAATGGGGCCTCTGACAATGGTGGCAGCAGCAGCAAAGGCTGGGAAATATGGCTTCTAGGTTCCTGCTGAATAGCTTACTTTTAACAGTTCAACCTTAGTGACTTAGCAATCATAAGCTGAGGGTCCGATCATCTTTCCTTTGGTTTCTTCAAGTGTAGGAGAACAGTGGCTTCCTACAGCTACTAATCTTTGGATGAGCTTGTCTCCCCATTTTTGCTCCTTCAGCCCTCTCAAATCATGTATTATACATTATCTATATAAAATTTCTTTTTTGAAATACCAACAGTAGCTTCCAAAAAGAAAAATGTCCTCCTTGGACAACTGATCATAGAAAAAATTTATCCCCATAAACTCTATTTGCTATGAAGTAAGTTTTAATCAGATGGTTTAAAGATGATCCACCACCCGTCTGTCAGTGTGCCGTACTGTGCTGGCTGCACGTTGCTGGGAGGCTGGAAGCTGTGCCACCAGTATTTTAAACACCAGCAGGGTCACCCGTGGTGGACGGGTTTCAGTGGAGCATCCAGACTAACGTAAATGAGGAAGAAAGGCCTGGCAGTCTACTTCCAAAA
>NW_004444113.1:5369239-5370362 GCF_000243295.1 Trichechus manatus latirostris
TTTGTTGGTTTTGATTTCATCCATCTGGTTCATGTGGGTGTTGGTGTGGGATCTCAGGTATGGTCGCTAAGTCCACATGGTTGTCCCCTGACCTAACCCGGCAGGTGCTGGACGCCAGCACTTTGATCCATGCACATGCACGGGATATAGACACAAGAGTTTCCTAAACCAACTGGAAAGAGTCCCAGTGGGAAAACTCCACAACACATTCATCAAAGTCAAATGGCAGAGCAAATTGAACTGGCTCATTAATTATGAAAATTCTCTCACAAAGTGACATCTTGTTAACTATGTGGAAGCTTAGCATATTTTCACATGGCTCTTTTTGTATACACTGATCTAAAATGCCACATTTAGCAATGAATCTAGGTTTTTTTCTTTTCTCTTATTTAGGAAGAAAAAACTATTTTATGCCTAACCCACATCTAAATATATACTTGTGTGTTTATATATACCCACTATCTGTAGAGAGGAAGTGTGTTGGTAAAAGTAAAGGTTCAATGTCAGGATTTGTTTTAAGAAGGTATATAGAAGGAATTGGGAGAATAAATATTGATCATTTCAAAATCTTTGAATCCATGTCAAGTGCCTGGAGACCCTGGGCAACTAGGAAAATTCTGCCATCACATGGAAAGCTGGCCTCATTTCTCTACACATGTTGGCTAAACAATGAAACCAATTTGTACCTTCTCCCCACTCTCACTTAAAGGAGCTTCAGTGCCTTGAGTGTTTTCTTCCCCCAACATGTGGGAATGTGAACTTTAAGAAGCCCACCAAACGTTCCCTTTCTATATTCAGGGCTAGTGTTTTATATAACCTGAGATAGTGTTATATGCCTTTTGACTGAGCCAGTTGCCCTCGAGTCAATTCTAACTCATGGCGATCTCGTGGTTCAGAGTAGAACTGTTCTCCATAGGGTTCTCAATGGCTGATTTTTAGGAAGTGTACCACCAAGCCTTTCTTCAAATCGCCTCTGGGTGGACTTGAACTTCCAACCTTCGATTAGCAGCCAAGCAAATTAACCATTTCCACCATCCAGATACTCCGTTTGACTTAAAGCACTCCTAAATGTCTCACCTGCCTGATCCTATGACAATGACTGATCGTTGGAAATCCTTTCTGG
>NW_004444113.1:5372284-5373322 GCF_000243295.1 Trichechus manatus latirostris
TTTTGTGCTATTCAAGGTAGTCACTAAAAGGATGGAAATATTTTCAAATGCGATTCATTCTGATTCAACAGGATTCCCCTGCCTGTACATAGACAGCTTGACCTGCCACTTTAAGCGGTGTCTTCATTTCCCTAATGATTTCCCAACAGTCATGGAAGATTAGAAACGGTAGGAACCTCGAAATGTCATCAGATCCATCCACCTGCCTTCAGATCCTGATGTCACTAAACCACTGCAGGAAAACAACGTCAGCAAGAAACCTCACAACACGATCTCATTCGTACCCAAGGTCTGCGTAGCATCATACCCACTTCAAGTAAACACTGAACAGGGAAGATTATCCAGAAAGACAATCCTAGACGTGCTGTGTTTGCGGACTAAGGGATCATAAGCAGCAATCCCAAGAAATCTGGCATTTGTTCAGAAAACAAGTCTGGATTTTGAAAAGGCCCTGCCTAACACACACAGCATATGCCCAGAGGCCTCTGAGGACGCTCACTCATAAGGAGGATATGACGGTGTTAGAAATTATAATTGATGCTGCATGTGATTCAACTCTTGCTTAAAAGGGAAGTAAGGCCAACTCCCCTTTGAAACAAAGTTCCCTAGCAGCAGGTGGCCACCATCTACTCAGGAAGCAGGCACATGAGTGGGACAGTCTTGATATTTCACCCTTTGTAATAACTCTCCTTTTATCCGTTATAAGGATGTGAAGGTGAGAGCAGAGAGAGTAGAATTTTTAGTTGATAATAGGTAGATACAGAGAGCTGCCGTCGAGTCGACTCCAACTCATGGCAACTTTGTGTACAACAGAACTAAACGTTGCTTGGTCTTGCGTCATCCTCAAGATCAATGGCAAAATCAACTCCATCATTGCTGCTACTGTGCCAATCCATCTCACCAAGGGTCTCCCTCATCCTCAATGGCCCTCTACTTCACCAAAAATTATGTCCTCCACCAGCTATTAATCCCTTCTGATGACATGTCCAAAGCAAGTGAATCAGACAATGTTCTGTGGTGATCCAAAAGGTTTTCACC
>NW_004444113.1:5379068-5380099 GCF_000243295.1 Trichechus manatus latirostris
GGCTCTGAGTTTATAATCAAAAAGGTATTCTTTCTGAGAAAGATTGCCTTTTGCTTCCACAACAAAAATGCATTTGCAGCCAAAAGAGAAATGAAGTCCTGATGCACGTCACAACATGGCTGAACCCTCAAAACGTCGTGCTGAGCAGAATCAGTCAGTAGCAAAGGACAAATACTCTGTGATCTCACTTACGTGAAATAAGCAAATACATAGAAACCAAAGATGGTTAGTGGTTACCTGAGGCAGGAGGGAGGGAGAAAGGGGACGTTTATGCTTAGGAGGCATTGAGCTTATGTTCACGGAGGTAAAATGGTTTGGAAAAGGAGAGTGAGAATGGGTGTACAACTGGAAGAGTGGGATCGAGTCACTGAGATGTACGTGTAGAAATTATTGATACGGCATATGGTTTGGTATGTATATTTTCACCACGATTAAAAAAAATGCATTTGTCCTTCCTCTAACTCCAGTTACAGACATTTGTTCTAAGGAATTAATTGGAGAAAAGTGCAAATATAACAGTATTTATTTCAGCATTATTTCTGAAAGTAAAAAATCTGAAACAACCTAAATTTCCATCAATAGGAAAATATTTAAATAAAGTTCAGCACAGACAAGTTATGGAATGGTATATTACCATCAAAAATCAGGTTTCTGAAGAGTATTCAGAGATACGGGCGCGCGCTTATGATGTGATGTGCAAAGGAGGATATGAAATTACACACACAATATGATTTTGTCTTTAAAAGGGTAATAATTACTATTTTCATGATACTTTTCTGTATTTTCCAAATTTTCTACAATGGAAATATATTACTTCTATAATCAGGAAAAAATAATATCATTCATAGAAATTAATTTATCCCAAAGAAAACTCCTTTTCAACACTACTGTTTTTGCAATAGCTGAGCACATTGATGTGAGAAAGGCTACAATGATGGTGTTATGGATTTAATTGTGCCCCCAAAAAAGATGTGCTGAAGTTCTAACCCCTGGTACCTCTGAATGTGACCTTGTGTGGAAATAGGATCTTT
>NW_004444113.1:5382396-5383841 GCF_000243295.1 Trichechus manatus latirostris
AAAGACTTTCTACTCTAATCTTTTTCTATTAGCATTTAGTGAATAGAAATTTGCTGGACCAATGAAGATCCTCCTGACTTAAACCTGTACCACTGATTGTTAAGAAAGACAATTCAAAATGTAGGATCACAGTTTTAGCCCATCTGTGAAAAGGCGAGGCTTTCAATGGCTTTACCCATTTGTAATATTAATATATAGTGACGACTCTAATGGTCTTTGGACTTGGGCAGACATAGCTGTGGCAGCATGCTTATCTGTTTTCCCACTCTTGCTTATTCTGTAATATTCTTCGGACTCGGGCAGACATGGCTCTAGCAACATGCTTCTCCATTTTCCCACTTCTGTCTATTCTGTGATAGTTCCTTGGACTCGGGCAGACAAGGCTCTGGCAGCACAGTTGCCAGTTTCCTACTTTTGCCTCTTTAAATATATGCCAAATAAAACTTGCTTTTTGCTTTAAAAAAAAATTCTTCCTTCTAATAATTTTAAAAATGATTCCGTTACACTCCTTAAGTTAAACAGATCAACCATAAGGCTGACAAACCAATCAAAAGCAAATATAAAATGGCAAGATTCTGAATTCAGCCCACCAAAACACTACCAAAACCTCATATGCAGAAATGTCTTATGCTCACAATGGAAAGGACACTAATGTATTGCGGTGGTCTTGTTCTTGTTTTAATCTTTGACTATCTACCACCACGAAGAAATATCAATATGTGGAAATTTTTCAGTGTAGTTTGAATTATATGGTAGGGTATTACATATGTAAAATGTATTGCAAAATGCATCATTATACATTTCTTTTCAGTTATAGGGAAGGAAATTATTGCTGTATGCCAAGTACTTGGAGAAGTTTGTGAGCAAGCATGCAGAGTGAGGGCCGGGCAACTTTCTTCTGTGGAGGGCCAACGACAAGCCAAAATCACCAGATCACGTTAAGACTCATATGAGTAAAAGCAACTCAAATTAGAGTTTACTTTATTTAGGGTTTTTGGTTGATAAGAAATACAGGATATTGCCCTTTGTTTTACAAGTGAAGATGAAGAAACATTAAATTATTCAATAAGCGTGATAAGTAAAATAAAGTCCATTTCCACACGATGTACATTTGAGGAAAAGGAGTAGTGATGGCGGAGGCTGGGTGGAGAGTCATTCTGAAACGGCCTAGGAGACAAAGCCAAATCTCTTCATTGCCACATGCCCTGAAGGTAGATGGCTTCTGGGGAAAATCTCAACACTACAGACTAAAAAGATGAGTAAATATTTTCAGAATTTTTAAATTTTTTTTATGGTGTTAAATGCATACGTAACACATCATTTGTCTTTTCACGTTCTTCATGTGTACAATTCAATGACATTAGTTGCGGTAACTGGGGCCACTCGTACCATTTTGTCCTTTTCTTCCTTTGCCATCATGAATTAATAATATTTCACTTTGATGG
>NW_004444113.1:5385724-5386544 GCF_000243295.1 Trichechus manatus latirostris
AAAAAGAGGAAGACTCTCAACATGGTGGATTGACACAGCGGCTGCAACAATGGGCTCAAACAGCAATGATTGTGAGGATGGTGCAGGACTGGGCAACGTTTTGTTCTGTTGTACATGGGGTCATCGTGAGTTGAAGCCAACACGATGGCACCTAACAACAACGACAACAGTGCTTACACTAGTGAGGTGCAGGGCATAGTCTAACTCTACTTGCTCAAAAAAGTGTATTAACCTAAATTATCCTAAAATGAACATTCACACTTCAATACCGTGCTCAAGAACACAGCTTCCACACTGCCTCACCTTCCTCAAGAAACACCTACACTAACTTCAAACAACTGTCTCCTACACAGACATACTAAAACTTTTTGAAGAAATTGCATAGAAATTTAGTTCCCACCAAAAAGATCACTATCATCACATTTTCTGAGGAATTCAGCTATAAATCTGCTCCACCTTGGGAGGCTCCACAGTCATTAGATTTGGGAAGATGTTTGAGGTCTCTTTTCTCATGTCAGAGAACAGATTGTCAAGATCATATCCTGAATCCAAAATCTAGTCCTGTGGGATTTGTGGTGCCTTTTTCTAATGAAACTAGTGAAAGGGGTGGGTGTCCCTGTGAGTGTGTGTGCATGTGCGTGTTGTGCGTGGGTGGGTGGGAGTAGTGGGTGTTTATGCCTGTTTCCCCAGCATAATTACTATTAGCACCCTCTTCCAATCTCAAAAGGATCATGGGTTGACAATAAGTTTACACAGCCACTTATCTGTTGGGGACTTTCTCCCTGCTAACACACTTTTGCTATTTGTTCAGTTGCATTTT
>NW_004444113.1:5387188-5389016 GCF_000243295.1 Trichechus manatus latirostris
AGAAAACCAAAGACAAAGGGAAAGATTAGTCCAAAGGACTAATGAACTACAACTACCACAGCCTCCACCAGACTGAGTCCAGCACAACTAGACGGTGCCTGGCTACCACCGCTGCTCTGACAGGGATCACAATAGAGGGTCCCAGACAGAGCTGGAGATAAATGTAGAACAAAATTCTAACTCACAGAAAAAGGTCAGACTTACTGGTCTGAGACAGACTGGCGAAATCCCAAGAGTATGGCCCTCAGATACTCTTTTAGCTCAGTAAAGAAGTCATTCCTGAGTTTCACCCTTCAGCCAAAGATTAGACAGGCCCATAAAACAAAATGAGACTAAAAGGGCACACCAGCTCAGGGGCAAGGACAAAAAAGCAGGAGGAGACAGGAAAGCTGGTAATAGGCTACCCAAGGTCAAGAAGGGGAGAATGCTGACGTGTCATGGGGTTGGCAACCAATGTCACAAAACAGTACGTGTACTAATTGCTTAATGAGAAGCTAGTATGTTCTGTAAACCTTCATCTAAAGTACACTGAAAAACAAAGAAAGAAATACAAGCCATGTATATTTAATGGACTCAAACACACTAACGATCACGAAGATGATGCAGGACCAGGCAACATTCTGTTCTGTTGTACATGAGCTCACCATGATGCAGAGCCGACTCAACCGCAACTAACAACAACAAATATTCAACAGTAAAGAGGAACTCTAATTTATCGGGTCTTATTAATGGATTCATGTTACAAGATAATTATCTATAAGTTTGGGAAGAACTTCAGTAGTAAATAATCATTTGTGAAAACTTTCGAGGAGGCTGAATTCAAAATTTAAATAGGACAAAACACACAAGACTCATTATTTGCTAATAATTATTAGTGATTATAAAGAAGGTGACATAGAATAGTTCAAAGGAATTGTTAGAACTTACATGTAAGTGTAAATAAATCTTTAATTTATAAATGTCGTTATTATTCTCCCCAACTGTGAACATGTTTCTGTCATTGCATGAGAGACACTTAACAAATATTTGTTGACTCAATTATTAACAAAAAAAGAGAACCATTTCTCAGACTGTGTTTGCAGGCAGAATTGCTGGGGGTCAGACACCTCTCTCTGAAGCCTAGCTCTACTCTCTTAACCTCTCTGAGTTTATTTTCTACTCTACGATGTGGGAATAATAAACCAACCAACCCTTTGCTGTTGTTACTGTTAGTTGCCATCAAGTCGGCTCTGCTTCATGGTGACCCTGTGTACAATAGAACAAAAAGTTGCCTGGTTCTGCACCATCGTCATGATCATTGGTATGCTGGATTCCATCATCACAACTCCTGTGTAGTATGAGTGCCTTCCAATCTAGAGTGCTCATCTTCCAGCACTATATTAGACAATACTCAGTTGTGAACCACAGGGTTTTCATTGGCTAATTTTCAGAAGTAAGTTGTCAGCCTTTCTTCTTAGTCCACCTTAGTCTGGAAACTCTGCTGAAACTTGTTCACCATGGGTGACCCTGCTATTTGAAATACCTGTAGCATAGCTTCCAGCATCATAACAACATGCAAGCCACCACAGTATAACAAACCAACAGACAGGTGGTGGAACCAACCCTTTGCATCGTTACAATATTGCATTTAAAGGGCTTAACACAATGCCTGGCAGCTAGTAAGCTTTCAATATTATTTGTTGATAACTTTTTAAAATTTTTTATTATGGAAAATCTCAAACATATACAAAATGGAGAGAATGTGGAATGAATCCCCATATACCCATCAGCCAGTTGCAACAATCCACTGCTAGCCAATTTATTTTATCTATATCTCCACCCAACACAC
>NW_004444113.1:5389766-5400405 GCF_000243295.1 Trichechus manatus latirostris
TCTCTAGTTCCCCTCTGCAGAGATTTGGAGAGACACTGACAGAAGATGAATCCAACAGTATAGGTCCTTCAGTAAAGAAGCAGTGCCCAATTATTCCTTCAAAATGGAAGTTCTTCAAAGGGTCCTGACACCATCATTTTTAGAAAGGACAAATGACTCAAACTTTACTCCAGGGATATGTCCATTCAAGAACCGTAACTCACTGATGCCTTGAAGGATGTCCTGCGCTCACCAGGGTGAGAAGTAGGTGAAGATGGGCCCACCTCAGAAACCTAAATACTAGAGAACTCAGGGCGCCCAAGAGCCATGAGCATGAGCTGATGTTGGTTAGAAGGTGAGCAGAGACAGCGAGCCCGACACCCCCAAGCAGGACAAGTGGGTCTCTGTCTTTGGCCACCAGTGGATCCTCATGCTCTGAGTGGAGGCCTGATGTGGTCACTCATCAGGGTATCCACTATTGAGGGCCAGGCCCAGGCCAAGGAGTGCCCCATCTCCCCACTTCCCGCAGAGGAAAAGCCAAGCCCCACAGCTCAGCAAACATCTGCTTCCCCTCCCCTCCCTCACAGCTGACTTGCTGACAAAGGAAACTCTGCAGGGGGTCTCCACTCCCTCTCAGTGGTCACTTGCCAGCTAGCCCAGAGCAGCCATCCTGCTGTCCCCAGCCAGCTCAGCACCCCCAGTCATCCCAGCCCAGAGCAAGCAAGTCCCTTGTTCTACTCCCTGCATTTGGAATCCCTGTCCCCTTTCTGTTGACAGTCATCTCAATTGTCCTGTAAGGGCCCCTTGGTGTCCATTTCCTTATGATCTAGACCATCCTTGGCTCCTAGGAGACACACCAAGTATATGTCAATGGGGGTACCCCCCCCCCACCTAGACTAACCCTTCGCCTAAGTGGCAGAGATGTGGCCAATGAAGCCAGTTGAAACTGAGGATATGATCCTGAAAACACAGTAGTCCTACCCTGTATCTTATCTTTGTCCTTGACCTCATGCCTTACCTAACAAGTAATTAGTGGCCTGTGCACCCCAAAAAGAGTCCCTAGGTGGTGCAAACAGTTAAGCGCTCAGCTACTAAGTAAAAGCTTGGCAGTTTGAACCCACCCTGAGGTGCTTCAGAAGAAAGTCCTGGCAAAAGATCTGCTTCCAAAATGTTACAGCCATTGAATACCCTATGAAGCACAGTTCTACTCTGACAAACATGGGGTTGTCGTGAATCAGAATCTAGTAGACTGCAATTTTACCTGGTACCCTAAACTTGTGCTACCTCTGATCGCTTGCTTGATGAGCATTATTCTGCCCTCTGAAATCCTCCCCTGTCCATATCCTCAGTGATTACTGTTCTGGGCCCAGTGTGATGGAAAAAAGGGATATATAGATGGTGGTATCAGAGATGATTTAAGCTCTATAAAATATTGCATTTACATTCAACACCAAGTTGAGCTAAACTCTCCAGATTTGTAGGAATTACCTCTCTTGTTCAAGTTTAATTACTTCGATGATTTTGGTCTACTGGAGAAAAAAGAAAATGTATGAGACCCAGACAAAAGATAGAAGAGACAGCACCAGACACTTTACTATATTTTTTTAAACACAAAACATGTAGATTCTAATTCCTCTCAACTCTCACCCTGTAGAAGAAATAGAGATACCTTTATTTTTAATAATCAAGGGAGAAAGGGATGATTTATGCAATGTTGGCTTTGGAAACACCAAATATGTAGCCACGCCAAGGATCAAACAACCTTAAATTGATCGATTAACGACTTAATCATTCCTAGTGTAGCTAAGGAATATTCGATAATAGGGTAGAAATATTTGTTCATCAATGTTAAGGGGAGAAAAGTACAGTTTAGAATTGTGTATTATGTAATGTGTATATGATCATACAGAAATATTCTACATATGCATAGAAAAAAGAAAATATTTCAAATGATGACAATTATAGCTGAGTGAAAAGTTTCAGAAGGAACCCTGGTTGCACAGTGGTTATAACTGGCGATCATACACGTGGACCTCACCAGATGGAATACACAGGAATCAAATAGACTATATCTGTGGAGAAAGACTATGGAGAAACTAAATATCATCAGTCAGAACAAGGCCAGGAGCCGACTGCAGAACAGACCATCAATCGCTCATACACAAGTTCAAGTTGAAACTGAAGAAAACTAGAGTAAGTCTATGAGAGCCAAAATACAACCTTGAGTACATTCTACCTGAATTTAGAGAATAGATTTGACATCTCAAGAATAGATTTGATACATTGAACACTAATGACCTTCTGGAGCAAGGGAGAATGAAGAAAACTAAAGATACAAGGGAAAGATTAGTCTAAAGGGCTAATGGGCCACAACTACCACGGCCTCCACCAGACTGAGTCCAGTACAACTAGACGGTGCCCAGCTAACATCACTGACTGCTCTGACAGGGATCACAGCAGAGGGTCCCGGACAGAGGTGGAGACATAGAACAAAATTCTAACTCACCGAAAAAAAAAAATCAGACTTACTGGCCTGACAGAGACTGGAGAAACCCTGAGAGTATGGCCCTTGGACACTCTTTTAGCTCAGTAATGAAGGCACTCCCGAGGTGCACACTTCAGCCAAAGATTAGACAGGCCCATCAAACAAAACAAGACTAAAGGGGCACACCAACCCAGGGGCAAGGACTAGAAGGCAAGAGGGGACAGGAGAGCTGCTAATAGAGAACCCAGGGTCGAGAAGACAGAGTGTTGACATGTCGTGGAGTTGTTAACCAATGTCATAAAACAATATATGTACTAACTGTTTAATGAGAAGCCACTTTGTTCTGTAAACCTTCATCTAAAGTACAATAAAAAAAGAAATTTGGAAGACAGCTTCCTGGCCAACAGACTGAAGAGATCCATATTTGAACCCATTCCAAAGAAAGGTGATCCAACAGAATGTGGAAATTATCGAACAATACCCTTAATGTCACACACAAGTAAAATTTTGCTGAAGATCATTCAAAAACGGCTGCAGCAGTACATCGACAGGGAACTGCCAGAAGTTGAAGCCAGATTCAGAAGAGGAATATCATTACTGACGTCAGATGGATCTTGGCTGAAAGCAGAGAATACCAGAAAGATGTTTACCTGTGTTTTTTGACTATGCAAAGTCATTTGGCTGTGTGGATCATAACAAATTATGGAAAACATTGCAAAGAATGGGAATTCTAGAACACTTAATTGTGCTCATGAGGAATCTGTACGTAGAATAAGAGACAGTTGTTCTAACAGAACAAGGGATACTGTGTAGTTTAAAGTCAGGAAACATGTGAGTCAGGGTTGTGGTCTTTCACCATATTTATTCAATCCGTATGCTGAGCAAATAATCTGAGGAGCTGGACTATATGAAAAAGAACGGAGCATCAGGATTGGAGGAAGACTCATTAACAACCTGTGACATGCAGATGACACAACCTTGCTTGCTGAAAGTGGGGAGGACTTGAAGCACTTACTGATGAAGATCAAAGATGACAGCCTTTGGTATCGATTGCACCTCAACATAAAGAAAACGAAAATCCTCACAACTGGACCAATAAGCAACATCATGACAAACGGAGAAAAGATTGAAGTTGTCAAGGATTTCATTTTACTTGGATCCACAATCAACGCTCATAGAAGCAGCAGTCAAGAAATCAAACAATGTATTGCATTAGGCAAATCTTCTGCAAAAGACCTCTTTAAAGCGTTAAAAAGCAACTATGCCACTCTGAGGATTAAGGTGTGTCTACCCAAACCATGATATTTTCAATCGCCTCGTATGCACGTGAAAGCTGGACAACGAATAAGGAAGAGACCAAAGAAGAATCGATGCCTTTGAATTATGGTGTTGGTCAAGAATTCTGAATATACCACGGACTTCCAGAAGAATAGACAAATCTGTCTTGGAGAAGTACAGCTAGAATGCTCATTAGAAGCAAGGATGGAGAGAGTTCATCTCACATACTTTGGACATGTTATCAAGAGGGACCAGTCCCTGGAAAAGGACATCATGCTTGGTAAAGCAGAGGGTCACCAAAAAAGAGGAAGACCCTCAAGGAGATGTACTGACACAGTGGCTGCAACAATGGGCTCAAGCATAACAACGACTAAGAGAATGATGCAGGACCAGGCAGGGTTTCATTCTGTTGTACAGGGGGTCGCTATGAGGTGGAACCAACTCGATGGCACCTAACAACAACACAACATAGCTGAGTGATGAGTCTCAGAAGGAGCCCCAGAGGCACACTGATTAAGCTCCCAGCTCAGCTGCTAACCAAAAGGTGGGCAGTTCAAACCCACCAGCCACTCCAAGAGAGAAAGATGTGTCAGTCTGCTTCAGTAAAAATTACAATCTTGGAAACCCTATGGGACAGTTCTACTCTGTCCTGGAGGGTCATTTTTTTGTTTGTTTGTTTGGTTTTTAATGAGTTTCAGGTGATTTCTGCATCTTGCTGTATTTTCTAAATTTACTAAAATGAGCCTGCATTACTTTTTTAATCAGATGAAATATTTTACATTTTACCTTAATTATTTATTGGAGTCCCTTGGTGGTGCAAACAGTGAAGTTCTGAGCAGGTAACTGAAAAGTTGGAGGTTCGAGTCTACCCAGAGGCACCTTGGAGAAAAGTCCTGGTGATATACTTCTGAAAAATCAGCCACTGAAAACCTTATGGGGAACAGTTCTGCTCTGACACACATGGGGTCATCATGAGTTCAGATTGACTTGTAGTAACTGGTTGCTCTTTTTTTAATCATTTTTTAGTACACATACTTAGTATACGAATGTCCGCTTACTTTTGCATATGAGGCTGTTAATCCATTACACAAGATTTTATATCGGAACCCAAAAGTCATTGCAAATTATGTACTGTAACTCATAGAAGCTCGAGATACACATCTATAAACAAAAATTAAAGAAAATACATGAGTTGTTATTACTCAAGCATGGATAGTTTTTGGAACTGACTCGGTTCACATTTGCCACTAGAAATGTATCCTCCTCATTTATGTCCTCCTCGCTTTCTCTGGGCGTATAAAATGACAGCTTCTGTGGAAATTGAGCCGCGGTCAGATTACAAACAGTCTGTGTGCAACTGGAGGTCAAAATTACCTTCATAAAGAGCCCTGAGACCCAGAGAGAATTTCTATCTGTTCAGCATTCTACTTCCCAATCTCAGCCAACAAAAAAGGAGAAAAGGGCAAAAAGATTCCCAAGCTCAGGATTCAGCGTGTTTGTAAACGGCCAAGAAAAAGCAAGGCGTAAGCAAGTGCCACCAGACCGAGTCTGGGTTGAGGTTCCTTGTATATGTAAAGGCAAACGTTTGATTAGTTGGATTCCGCTTGAACGATTTCAGTTGCGTGATATTCGAGTGAAAGAAAATTGGACGCTGGCAGACAGCTAAGTAATCCTTGATATGCTTTGGGGGGGTCCTTATATCTGTTTTTTTGTTGTTGTTGTTGTGGTAGAAATATACATAACAAAATATTCACCATTCACCAATTTTTACATGTGTTATTCAGTGACATTGATTACATTCTTCACGTTGTGTAACCATTATCACTATCCTTTTCTGAATTATTCCACCACCATTAACAGAAACTCAGTGCCCCCTGAACAGTAACTCCTCTTTCCTCCTTCCTCCCATTCCTGCTAACCACTAATAAGCTTTGGTTTCTATACAGTTGCCTATTTCATGTAACTGAGATCAGACAGTATTTGCCCTTTTGTGACTGATTTTGCTCAGCATGATGTTTTCAAGGTTCATCTATGTTGTCGTGGGCATCAGGACTTCATTTCTCTTTATGGCTGAGGAATATTCCATTGTATGTATGTACCACATTGTGTTTATCTATTCATCTGTTGATGGACGCTGAGGTTGTTTGTACCTTTTTTAATTTAATGTATGACTACAATGTGCCCGACACAGCCCTGGAATGTAGGGTGCCATGATAAGTAAGATGTGGCCCTCGACCGTCAGGAGAGTGCAGCTACTCCTTTCCCCTTGTTGACCATTTTCTTTCTTCTTGGTTCTATTGTCTGTTATTCAAGTATAATCCCCTTCCAGAAACACCTGACAACTAACAATGGTTTAATTATGTATAATGCTCATTTTGGCTTCAACAAAAAGGCACCCAGGTTACGGATTCCTATAACATTTGAACAGCTGTCCGTGATACAGCCCCTGGGACACGGCCTTTCCCATCATCATCTGTTCTTCTTACCACTACTCCATGCTGCCTTTTGGGAAGAGATCTATTTTTCTGGTTTATCCAAAATAACAGAATATCCTTCTTACAGAGCTGGTCCTAATAATTCATATTGCTTCTACACATACCTTGATACTGTTATCTCATTTGTGCTCCACAACATCTTTGAAAAAACCATCAACAGAAGGGAGTGTGGTCAGCCAGGATTCAGAACGAGGGGTGTTAGTGATAGAGTGTGCCTTCACTCTGATTGTAACTGAAGACTAGGCCCACTTTGATACCTACTGTTTACTTCTATAGTCTGTGAGCTGTTTTCTCTGTCTCCTCCACCCACATACCATTCCTGCCCATTCTTGCCATGATGCCAAAGGATGCTCTCAAAATTTCTGATCTGATCATTATATTCCCCTGATTAATCCTCTCCAATGATTCCATGCCACCTCTCAAGAACTCAACATGTATACCAGGCCTTCATGGATGACCCGCTGGTGCAAAGGGAATCAGAGTTTGAATTAGAGTGATGCATACTCTCCACTTAGATACAGCTGCCCCTAGGCCAGGCAAGTAGAGTCCCTGAGTCAGGCCCTTTTTTCCAGTCACCATGCTTAGATGGGCCCTGCCAAGACTTGCCCACAGGCCTGGGCAGCTCCCATGGCTGACCCATCTCCTTTACAAGGAATACATTTTGTATGAGTTATCTAGTGCTGCTGTAACAGAAATATCACAAGCAGATGGCTTTAACCAAGAGAAATTTATTTTCTCACAGTTTTGGAGGTTAGCAGTCTGAATTCAGAGCGACAGGTCACGGGGAAGGCTTTCTCTCTCCGTTGGCTCTGAAGGAAAGTCCGTGTTGATCAGGACAGTCTCTTCTCAGCCATGTCTACTGGCAGGACTCTCTCTGGCCCTCAGCCCCTTGGCCTGGCCTCTGCCCTGCTTGGGCAAGTGTTACAAAGCTCTTTAGCTCTGCTGATAAGTGCCCAGAGGCACCCTACTCCACCAGGAAGCCTCCCGCCCAAAGGCACTCAGCTCTCTCTCGCTCCATGGGTCGGCTTCTGTGCCATCTAGTGCTGGTCTCCTGGTTCAGCTGCCCCCATTTCTCTGCCACAGCTTCTTGCCATCTTCTGCTGTTTCTGGAGGTACAACTCACTCTCCATGCCTCCTGGTTCTAGGAGGTTCTCAGTGCAGGGATCCCAGGAGCAAAGAATGTGCTCCGCTCCTGTCTCTTCTTCCTGGTGGTATTGAGGTCCCTATCTCAACTTACTTCTATGTCCTTTTATCTCTTGAAAGATGAAAGATGTGACTCAAGGCATGACTTGAATAAGGGTGGTAAGCGTGGTGACTTGGGTGAAGGTAGTGATTTGAGTCACACCCTCTAGTAAGGCAGTGACTCAAGATACATCCCACCCTAATCCTGCCTCATTAACTCACTCCCAAATGGGACCATAACCACAAGCATAAAAAGCAAATGTGTTGCCATCGATTCAATTCTGACTCATAGCGACCCTATATGAATCTACTGTTCTACAGAGTAGAACTCCCCACAGAGTTTCCAAGGAGTACCTGGTGGATTCAAACTGCCTACCTTCTGGTTAGTGGCTATAGCTCTTAACCACTATGTCTCCAGAGTTTCCAAACCACTGGCGTAGAGGCTAGGATTTATTACCCATCACAAAATGGAGGATAATTATATCAAATCACGAATTCACACATGAATCACGAATCATAGCCTAGCCAAGCTGACATATATTTTGGGGAACACAATTCAATTCCATAACAGATCTTTTAATCCACGTCTTGCTGGCCTGGGAGCCATTCTTTCTCTTTAGCCTGGATTTGTCACCATTATCTGATGGTTTTACAGTTTAACTCTCAGAGTGCTCACCTTATCCCCAAACATTTTAGAATGTTCTAAAACCTTGCAACTCAAGACTAGGTTCCACTTTTATATCTACTCCAAATGCATTGCTGTTGAGTTGATTCTGACTCATAGTGACCCAATAGGACAGAGTACAACTGCTCCCATAGGGTTTCCAAGGCTGTAATCTTTACAGAAGCAGACTGTCACATCTTTTTCCTGTGGAGCAGCTGGTGGGTATGAACTGCTGATCTTTCAGTTAGCAGCCAAGTGCTTAACCACTGTGCTACCAGGGCTTCTTCTGATACCTACTATTTAGTTCCAAAGTCTGCTAGCTGTTCTCTCCATCTCCACCTTCATCCCATTCCTACCCGTTCTTGCCATGATGCCAAAGGGTCCTTTTGAAATTTCAGATCTGATCATGATACTTCTCTGATTAATCCTCTCCAATGCCTCCATGTCACCCACCAAGAATAGTCGTAACTCCTTGGTATATCTACCAGGCCTTCATGAACAACACTGCTAGCTGCTTCCCTCCTACTGTAGCCAGTTTGATAGTCTCATCAGAGCCTTGGAACACGATTTCTTCCTCACCCCAACCACTCTCACTCCACCTCATCTGCAGACAAGCAAATCCTACCCATCCTCCAAGAAAGAGCTCAAACATTCCATCTTCAATAAAACATGCTTCTTAGAAAAGAATCAGTTTTAATTAGGAAAGACATTTAAATCAGTACTTTCTTTGAAGGAGACAGAAGGGATTGGACTTGACCTTGAAGAGAAAGTTACACTCAACCTTAGATTATTTGTATCTCTGCTTTTTACTCCACCCAGTACCCAGCAACTACTGATAATATGGATGTTGGAAATCACGTTGATTTCACTAATTAAGAAAAAATAGTTGCCATGGAGTCAATTCCAACTCATGACAACCCCATGTGTGCCAGAGTAGAATTGTGCTCCACAGGATTTTCAATGGCTGTGATCGTTCAGTTCAGAAGTCGAACACAAGGGCTTTTTTCCAAGGCACCTTTGGATGGATTCTAAATGCCAATCTTTAGGTTAGTAGCTGAGTGCATAACCATTTGTGCCACTCAGGACTCCTTCACTAGTAAGACCCCCGGAAAAAAAGACAGTTCATGGAACCAATCAGAGCTGACAGAGTCTCATGGGGAAAAAAATGTGTATAGGAACAAAAATTATGTTTTGTTATTTTCAGTCTTTGGGGAATACAGTGAGGTTTTCCACTTTCAATATGTCCAAGAATTTTTGGGAAATAAGGTGGGCACTCTGAGAGTTAAACTGTAAACCATCAGATAATGATGACAAAGGCAGGTTAAAGAGAAAGAATTGCCTCCAGGCCAACAAGACCCATGTGGATGGATTAACACATCTAAAGACAAAATGTGTTCCTTGTAAAGGAGATGGGTCAGGCATGGAAGCTGCCCAGCCCTGTGGGCAAGTCTTGGCAGGGCCCATCTAAGCATAGTTCCTGGAAGAAGGGGTCTGGCTCAAGGACTTCACCTGCCTGGCCTAGAGGCAGCTGTATCTAAGTGGAGAGTATGCATCACTCTAACTCAAACTTTGATTCCTTTTGCTCCAGCAGGGTCATCCGTGAAGGTCTGGTACACATGTTGAATTCTTGACAGGTGGCATGGAATCATTGGAGAGGATTAATCAGGGGAATATCATGATCAGATCAGAAATTTTGAGAGAGTCCTTTAGCATCATGGCAAGAACGGACAGGAATGGGATGTGGGCAGAGGAGACGGAAAACAGCTCACAGACTATAGAAGTAAATAGTAGGTATCAAAGTGGGCCTAGTCTTCAGGTGCAATCAGAGTGAATTCAGTCTCTAGCACTAACACCCCTGGTTCTGAATCCTGGCTGACCACACTCCCTTCTGATGGAGGTTTCATTCCCGGGTAGCATAGCCTACCTAGAATTCTTGAGAGGCCCACCTCATGGAAAATCAATGGATCAGAATTATGATATTATACTTGAATCTTGTGAGTGAAGTAACTGAACGTCTCTGCCAAAGAGAGAAGGGACCATCTCTGAGTGTGCTGAACCAATCCTCTTTCTGAGCCCGCCACCATGTGGCCAAATCCTAGCCTGGTAAATTCCCTAAAGTCAGCCATCAGGGAGGCTCCTGGAGAGACCACCTCCTGGTCCTTCTGTGGGTGACCCTCTCCTATGCCAGGCCAAGCAAGGACTGAGGAGAGCAAGGACCAGAGCTGCTCGGTGAACCAGTCATCACTCCTGCTCCTTCCACCGTTTCCAGGCTGACAAGTGGTTTGAGGCGGCCTTCTCTAAGACAAGGAAAGGAGCCAGTCAGGATGGCAGAAGAAGTTGTGAAGAATCTTAAAGACCAGCATGATCCCTAACGAACTGTCCTGGAATGAGCAATACCCAGTGCCTTAGTTACCTAGGGCTACTATATAATACCAGTGCCATAAATGGGTGAATTTAAAGGGCAGTGTCATGGTTTGAATTATGTCCCCCCAAAAATGTGTGTATCAATTTGGCTAGGCCATGATTCCTGGTACTGTGTGATTTTCCTGTATGTTG
>NW_004444113.1:5400505-5445358 GCF_000243295.1 Trichechus manatus latirostris
GGATGGGTGGCAGTTGTGTTAGTAAGGCAGGACCTGATCTACAAGACTGGATTGTGTCCTGAGGCAATCTCTTGAGACATAAAAGACAGAAGTGAGCAGTGAGACAGAGGGACCTCATACCATCAAGAAAGCAGTGCCGGGAGCAGAGCGCGTCCTTTGGACTGGGGTCCCTGCGCAGAGAAACTCCTAGTTCAGGGGAACACTGAAGAGAAGAAGGCCGACAGAGAGAAAAAGCCTTCCCCTGGAGCTGATGCCCTGAATTTGGACTTTTAAACCTACTTTGACTATGAGGAAATAAACTTCTCTTCATTAAAACCATCCACTTGCGGTATTTCTGTTGTGGCAGCACTAGATGACTAAGACAGGCAGGAAGTTATTTTCTCACAGTTTTGCAGGCTGAAAGTTCAAATCAGAGTCTCAGTCTTATCCTTCCTTGTAGATAGTCGCGGCTGTTCCTTAACGCCTTGGTGTTCTTTTCTTGCAGACAGTTCTCACATCGCCATCTGTCTTCCCTGTGTGCGTGTCTCTGTGTCTGTTCTGTTCTTTTTATAACTCAGAAGTGATTAGGTTTAGGATCCACCCCACTATGGTAAGACCTCATTAACACAACAAAAGAAAAACCCCATTTCCAAACAGGATCATATCCACAGATACAAGGGCCAAGAATTCAACATGTTTTAGTAGCACACAATTTAATCCATAAATCCTTCGTTTATGCTTCCGAAGTTAATTTAACCTGCAAATAGATTTTTTATGTGTACAAAATACGTGGGCCTGTGCTGAGTGTCCTCCCTGCCTTCCCTTCATTTTCTGTACCAAAACCTAGTCTAAATGCCATACATGGCTGGTCCCTAATCAATTACGGCCAACCAAGCTGAAATGCAGGGACAAGGAACTCCAGCACATTCCTGTTCATTGTCTACCCAGTTTCCTGCATCTCCAAATAGCAATGGGGTCATCCAAAAGTGCTGGTAGTTTCTGGAGGGAGGAGAGTGGCTGTGCATGTTCTGTGCTTCCCTTCAGCTAAAACCTCCTGGGTCTCTGCCGCATAGAAAAGCGTGAGGTGTTCTGGAGAACATAAGCAGTGGGATTATTAAGTGAATATTCTTAGGGAATGGAGTTCCTGCATGGTGCAAATGGTTAATGTATTTGGCTGCTAACCGAAAGATGGGCAGTTTGTGTCCACCCAGAGGCACCATGGAAGAAAGGTCTGGCAATCTCCTTCTGAAAAAGTCAACCATTGAAAACCCCATGGAGTACAGTTCTACTCTGACACACATGGGGTCACCATGAGTTGGGGTTGACGCCACAGCAACTGGTTAGCTCTTAGGGATGGTGTAATAGAGACCACTTCCAAGGCTCTTCAGACAGGAAATATCATTTCAGGAAAGATCAACAAACTTAATAACTTACATTTCCTATAAAGAAGGAGTAGAGAAAGAGGAAAAATGACATATTCAGCTTGTAGCAAGTGCAGTGCCTGATACATGCCAGCTCCTAAATCTCTGAGGACTTCGAACGTCGACCCTGGTGTGACTGTAAACACGGCAGGGGCTGAGAGGACTGTAGCTGCTGGCTGTGCTTCTGTCACATCGACCCTCCAAAATCCAGCCCAGAGTTTTCTGCCAGGATTTTGGAGCATGTCATATAAACCCATGACTACTTTATAGTGCATACTTTGTTACAGTGACGAGTTTTTGCACCCTGATGTAGGATTAGCAGTTTAAACAACAATTGTTGTAAATCTATCTGCCTCTTTTTGTAAATTGAAGTCTTCTTTTTCCAAGGTGAAGTAGCCTGTTTTCATGCAGGCTTTGTTGTCACTGACAGAAATTCAAAGTGGAGGTCTGGAGGTGAACCAGGTAGGATTACTTACACTCTGCTCTCAAAACTCCACTTAGCTTGTGGGAAAATTGTCATCTATTTTAATATTCCATTTTCCAAGAAAACATATTTCCATGATCAACAGAAGCACTTCAGATTCCAAAGCAGCCAATCAGTGAAGAAGACTCTGTCACCAGGAAAGACGTGGCTCCGTCTGGGTCAACGACATGAAGAGATGCGCTATCAGCGTGTCAGTGTGAACAGTTCAGGAAACAGACCTTTGCATTCCTGCCTTGGGTTTCACCGAAACAAGGGGGACAGAGCTCACACTTCCAGACAAAGATGAGGGCTGCTCCGACCTCAGCTTCCCTCAAATGCCTCTTCAATAGTTCACTGGCACTCCAGGAAAGCAGAAAGTTGCCTGGTTGAAACAAAAGAATCTTCTGGCTCCCCCCAAATCCCGTCCCTGGCAGTGGCCTATACTAAGTGAGTTGGAGAAATGCAATACACCTCAGGAATACACCTGGAAAGGGCAATGTTATATCCACTAGGGAAAAGTCTGCCTGGGGATTACTGTGGGAGCTGAAACTTGAGGCTTCTCAAGCTTTTATAATTGTTATCCCAATTACTGTAACTGCAGACATCATTCTTATATTCCCAGGTACAATAGTGTCCTGTTCCTTTGAAGTTCACCAAGGCATTTGCTTCAACACTCGCCTGCAGGAGGGAGCCTCGAGGTGAATGACCCTCCACACAAAGCTATTCTCTCCCTCCTGGAGAAATACGTTTTCTGGGCATTTCAGTCATGCCCTGACCTTGGAGAAGACAAGGAAAGGGGAATGTCTGATTACTTTCCATTTATAAACCAATTATTTCACTATTGGCACCTTCATTCTGCAATCACTGACATAAAATCTTTTAAAAAACAAAATGCAATAAATGAGAAATCGATTGGGTCTTTTTTAAAGTTTGCTTTGAAGTTGGCCATTAATAACACATGTCCTTTAAGAAGAAAGGTCTGTCTGTAGAAGCTACTAGACATCAGAATACCACTCGGCTGCATCTGGAGGAAAGTGGCCACAGGAAGTTAAAGCGTAGGGATCTTTCTCATTCATTTTTAACTAGACAGACAAGCATAATTTTCCTGCCTACAAAGGGGGGTGTTATGGATTGAACTGTGTCCCCTCCCCCAACAAAAAAAATATGTGTTGGAGTCCTAACCCCTCCACCTGTGAACGTAATCCCGTTTGGGAATAGGGTTTTCTTCTTTATGTTAATGAGTATCAGTCAAGGGTGCGTCCTAAACCTAATCACTTCTGAGTGTCAAAAAGAGCAGATAAGACACAGAAGAAAGCACACACTGGGGGAAGACAGCCGCTGTCTGATAACAATGAAGGCGGATGACTCTTCCAGCCCAGGAATGCCAAGGATTGCCGGATACCAGAAGCTGAAATAGTCAAGGAGGGACCTCCCTGTAGAGCAACACACTGAATTTGGACTTCTGGTCTCCTGGACTGTAAGAAAATAAATTTCTGCTCTTTAAACCATCCACTTGTGGTATGCCTGTATAGCAGCACTCGGAGACTAAGATGGGGGAAAGATGCTTTCATATAGATCTGCATGTGTTAAAATTACACCAGAAGCTAATGAAAAGACAACCAAGAACGAAGGGTGTTCAGGTTGTTCCACTTCCCTGCAGGGTCACAGTGCCCTTTCTTGACTGTGGTTCCATGATCAGATAAGTTACACAGGCACAAACAGCATTTCAAAAAAAAAAAAAAAAAAAATCAATTTTTATGACAGTGCTCAAAGCATAAAGGTATCTCCCATCCTCTGCTTTTTACAAAGAAAAGTGTTCCCCTTGGGAAACTTCCCATGATCCCACTGCTCCTTCCAAGGATTCTAGAAAATGTATCCATGTCAAAATAAATTTAAAAAAAAAATTGAGAAGACAAAAATCCCAACCCTACATACTTAGGGCCTATGAAAATACCAGCAGTAGTACTGCCACACAGCAGGACTGAAAATACAATGGTCTGTATTCCCCAATGTTGTCTTAAGTTACCAAAATCATTCTGTGGAAGGATGAAAGAAAATAAAGAAAAATGTTCCTGTAAATATGGAATCAGTGAAAAGAGCAACAATAACAGAACAAGCTTTTGAAAACGCAAATGAAATATGAAACACGAAGGAACATTAATCACTAAACCTTCACAAGGGGAACCAGAAGAAAAACGACAACGTTTTGTTGACATATCCAAAATGCCACCCAAGAACGTCAAGTGTAAGGACTCATCAGGGAAGCAACCATATTCCTCTTCAAGAGCAGATGGATAAAGGATCCAGAAGACTCCATACGCCTAACATAGACGGTATGTGTCTTCAGAAACAGATGAATGGAAAAATACTTTGTTAAGAACTAATGTGATGTATAAAAAATAAAATAAATGGGATTTTTATGAATGAGCAACATTTTAATGATATTATTAACCAAGTCTATAGTTACACTATGTATTCTAAAAATGTAATTGGTAATATAATCTGTGCATTGCCTTGAAAAAAACAGTTGCCATCAAGTTTACTCCAACTCACGGTGACCCCATATGTGCCAGAGTAGCACTGTACTCCATAGAGTTTTCAATGACTGATTTTTCTGAAGTAGATCGTCAGGTCTTTCTTCCAAGGCATCTCTGGGTGAACGCTAATCTCCAACCTTTCCGTTAGCAGTTGAGCACATTAACCATTCGCACCACCCAGGGACTCTATATATTGACTTACTGGGTCATTAAATATCTACCAGGAAGTCAAAGAATCCTCAAACACAACATGTCTAAATTCTCCCCCGACACACACACTGCCCAAGAGTTTTTTCAGGAAATGGCAGCCCCATTGATTTAGTTGTACTCGCCAGAAACCTATCCATGTTTAATCACTTCTATCCTTTACCTTTTGTGTGACCCATTACCAAGGACTCTTGGTTTCACTCTTTCCTGACTCCGTCTACTTATCTCATTGCCATCTCCACCCTGGACTGAATGAAGGTCATTTCTTGTCTAGTCTTCCCTGATGGTCATCTGATGGGTCTCCTTGCTTCTACTCTGCTCCATGCTACCATTATTATCCAAAGAGCAGCCAGTGATCTTAAGACGTAAATTGTATCATATTGCTCCCCTGTAATCTATAATTCTGCAGTGGCTTCCAATTGTGCTGTAAGTACAAAGACTCTCATCCTTAATGCCCTAGAAAATCCTGCATGATTTGCACTCCTTTCCCTCTAGCACATCTACTGCATCTCCCCAGGCCCCTGTACAGTAATAACGCTGGCCTTCTTTGGGTTCTTTAAATGCCTTACTCCTTCTTGCCTGGAACCTTTGTAAATAATGTTCCTTCTGCCTTTCCTCTGTCACTTTGATGACTAAACTGCACCTTACCCAAGCCATGGCCTTTTTAATCACCTCATACACATTCAAAAACTGGACAATGAAGAAGGAAGACAGAAGAATTGATGCATTCAAATTGTGGTATTGATGAAGAATATTGAATATACCATGGACTGCCAAAGAACAAACAAATCAGTCTTAGAAGAAATACAACCAGAATGCTTCTTAGAAGTGAGGATGGCAAGACTTCAGCTTGCTTATTTTGGACACATCATCAGGAAAGACCAATCACTAGTAAAGGTAGTAATGTTTGGTAAAGTAGAGGGTCAGCAAAAATGAAGGAAACCCTCAGTGAGACAGATTAACATAATCACTGCAACAACGGATTCAAACATACCGACGATCATGAAGATGGCACAGACCAGGCAACGTTTCATTCATCATAAGATCACCATGAGTCGGAGCCAAATGGACACAACTAACTACAACGAAAGCTTCAGTAACTGTGACGCTAAGTACACCGGGGTGTCATCATTCACTTACCGCTACAGAAGCCAACCCAGAGGGTCTGCTTTCTAGGGCCACTCCTGGTACTAACTCTGCTAGTCCCAGGTCCCTATAAAATAGAGCCTGAGGCATGTGTTTCTGTGTTAACAGTTCACTAGCAAGTGAAGTCCTAGGGAAGCAGGAATCTGGAGGAGACAGCAGTGATGTAGGGGAGGAGGGAGGCCAAACACAAGGGTGTGGATGACTGAGCTGGCCAAAGCTTTATAGCAGCTTGTCTTAGTTTCTTAGTGCTGCTATAACAGAAACACCACCCGTCAGTGGCTCTGGTAAACAGAAATTTATTCTCTCAGTCTAGAAGCCAGATGTCCAAATTCAGGGCACCTGCTCTAGAGGAAGTTTCTGTCTGTTCTGGGAGAAAATCCTTCTTCTCGGCCTTCCTTGAAGATCTCCATGTGGCAT
Organism: Trichechus manatus latirostris; assembly: GCF_000243295.1. Classification (NCBI taxonomy): domain Eukaryota; kingdom Metazoa; phylum Chordata; class Mammalia; order Sirenia; family Trichechidae; genus Trichechus; species Trichechus manatus. The sequence continues at coordinate 5,406,676 of NW_004444113.1, forward strand.
CTGTCTTTCCCCATTCCTGCTTGCTTGCCTCTGTGCTTAATCTGCTCCTTTTATATCTCAAAAGTGATTGATTTAAGACACATCCTACACTGATATGGTCTCATTAACATAACAGTAAAAACCCTATTCCCAGATGGGACTACATCCACACGTATTTAAAAAAAAAAAACCCAACCTGTTGCCATCAAGTTGATTCCAACTCACAGCGACCCTATAGGATAGAGTAGACCGGCCCTATAGTGTTTCCAAGGCAGAGGCAAGAGCAGGGACAAAGCGGGGAGTACTTGCCTCCAGGCACAAGACCAAGGGGTGTCAGACGAGGTACAGAACAACATTCCGAGGCACCACAAACATGAAAGGCACTTGACTGAGGCAGTGGGACAAGAGGGGGGAGGTGTTTCTGCTGACGCATCGCTGCTATCAAAGTCTATTCATCTTGAAATTGGGGGGCCAACTTAGCTTGCCCCTGGGTGCTCGTTACCCTCCCTACACCTCTGTTCCTGTTCCAAGGCTGTAATCTTTACGGAAGTAGACCGCCACATCTTTCTCCTGCAGAGCAGCTAGTGGGTTCAAACCACCAATCTTTCAGTTCGCAGCTGAGCGCTTAACCACTGTACCACTAGGGCTCCTTTTCCTCATGTATGTTGTTGTGTTTAGGTGTCACCAAGTCGGTTCTGACTCGTGGCAACCCTTGCACAACAGAACAAAACACTGCCGGGTCCTGTGCCATCCTCACAATCGTTGTTATGCTTAAGCCCATGGTTGCGGCCACCGTATTAATCCATCTTGTTGAGAGTCTTCCTCTTTTTCACTGAACCTCTACTCTCTCAAGCATGATGTCCTTCTCCAGGGACTGATCCTTCCTGATATCCAAAGTATGTGAGATGAAGTCTCGCCATCCTTGCTTCTAAGGAGGATTCTGGCTGTACTTCTTCCAAGATAGATTTGTTCATTCTTTTGGCAATCCGTGGTATATTCAATATTCTTCACCAACACCACATGTACAGGGGTTAGGATTTCAACACATATTTTTGGGAGACATAATTCAATCCATAACAGAGCCCGATTGCTTGGTTTCACGTGATGTGTTCAGGGAAGTTGTATGGATACTGCATCTCACATCTGGAGGTGTACGGAGGGAGAAAGAAAACAATGAATTGAGCAGCTCCTTCCTGTCCTCCATCTCCTATTTGGGCAAAGTCAGCCACATGGGGTTTGTAACCCCTCCACACATTCAGATGTATCCCCCGGCCCCTCCAGGTGCAGTGGTCTCTTCTTACCAGCCAGTCCCACATGGAGAGCGCCTTGATTCCCAATGGTAGCAGCAGAAGTATCAACCTGACTTCATGACTGCTGCAACAGAGCCAGCCATTGCTAGGGCCCCTGCAGCCAGGAAGCAAGAGGGATATGCAAATTGGAGGAGTGTATAAACTGAGTCTGGGACAAGCCCCAAAACTATGACTCACATTTGGATACAAATAAGTTCATTGAGTTGAATGTAAATAAGGTCATTTCAGCACAGACACAAAAGCCAATGACTTGCAAAATCATGTGAAACTGTTTCTTATCCTATTCAAATTCATGTCCTCATTGCAACCAATGGATTTTTTTTTTAAGAAAGAAAAGCTATACAGTTGCTAAGATGTTGACATCTCCTCAATGCGTTAACTGAATCTGAGAAATTAGCCAAAGATTTTCAGGGAATCTACCTATTTAACCAAGGGCAGCGGTGGTTCAGTGGTAGAATCCTTGCCTTCCATGTGGGAGACCCAGGTTCAATTCCTGGTCAGTGTGCCTCACCTGCAGTCACAACGCTCTGTGAGTGAAGGCTGGAGTGTTGCTAGGTTGCAGAATAGGTTTCAGCAGCGCTTCCAGACTAAGACAGGAAGAAAGGCCTGGCAATCGACATCCAAAAATCAGTCAGTGAAAACCCTGTGGATCACAAGAGTTTGGTCTGCAAGCAATCATGGGGATGGTGCAGGACCAGGCAGCATTTTATTCCATTGTGCATGGGATCACCGTGAGTTAGGGGCCAATGTGATAGCAGTTAATCACAACAACAACCTATTTAACCAACAGAGTTAATATAGAAAACCAGAATTGATTTAAATTATGAATTCTATCTCATTGAGTACTGTTTTAAATAATTTATTTTATTTTTGTTGTTGTTCTTGAGAATATACACAGCAAAATATACACCAGTTCAACAGTTTCTACATGTACAATTCAGTGACGATGATTATATTCTTCCAGTTGTACAACCAATCTCACCCTCCTTTTCTGAGCTGTTTCTCTCCCACTGGCATAAACTCACTGCCTCCTATCTAATCTTTTGAGTTGCTGTTGTCAATTTGATCTCATATAGATCTTAAAAGAGCACAATGCATAAGGCATACATTCTTTACTAGTTAAGCTGAACCATTATTTGGTTTTAAGAAGACGTCAGGGGATATTTATGGTTTAAGGTTTAAAGATAATCTCAGGGCAATCAGTTTTGGGGGTTCATCCAGCCTTCATGGCTCCAGAAATGCTGGATTCTATGAGAACTTGAAATTCTGTTCTGCATTTCCTCCCTTTTAGTCAAGATTCTTCTATAGAATCTTTGATCAAAATGTTCAGTAATGATAGCTGGGTACCATCCAGTTCTGGTCTCATGGCAGAGGAGGCAGTTGATCATGGAGGAAATTAGCCATGCATTCCATTTCCTCCTTCTATTCCTGACTCTCCTTCTTTCTCTGTTGATCCAGGTAAGTAGACCAGTTGTTGGCCTTGGATGGAAACTTGTATATAACCAAAAGACTTGAGAGCAGAGATTCAAAACAGGTACTTGTACACCAATGTTCACTGCAGCGCTACTCACAATAGCCAAAAGGTAGAAACAATTTAAATGCCCATTAATGAATGAATGGATAAACCAAATGTGGTACATACATACAATGGAATACTACTCAGCCAGTAAGAGAAATGAAGTCTTGATATATGCTACAATACGGATGGAGCTTGAAGATATTATGCTGAGAGAAATAAATCAATCACAAAAGAACAAATATTGCCTGACCCCATTTATATGTATATAGACCAAAGTTTATTAGTGGTTACCAGAGGTGGGAGGGAGGGGAAAAAGGGGAGATACTTTTATCGAATACTGAGTTTTGGTTCACGGTGATAGAAAAATCACATCGATTAAGGGTAGGGTTGCACAGCCGATTATTGTAAAATTGCTGTCAATGAGTTGAATACTTGTAAAACATTTAACTGGCAAAAGTTGTGTGATAGATATTGTTATGGATTGAACTGTGTCTCCCAAAAATATGTGTTGTAAAGCCTAGCCTCTATGCCTGTGGTCACAATGCCATTTGGGAAGGGGTTGTTTTTATTATGTGACTGAGGCAGGATTAGTGTAGGGTGTATCTTGAATCAATCTATTTTGAGATATAAAAGAGATTAAACAAGTGAGCAGAGCAGAGATAGGGTAAGACAGATGACAAGACACATGGAGATCTCCAAGGAACCAGGAAGCAGAAGCTGAAGAGACCAGGACCTTCCTCCAGAGCCAACAGAGAAAGAAAGCCTTTCCCTAGAGCCAGTACTCTTAATTCGGACTTCTAGCCTCCTAAACTGTGTGAACATAAATTTCTGTTAGTTAAAGCCAACCACTTGTGGTATTTCTGTTATAGCAGTACTAGATAACTAAGACAGATACATTTACAACAACGACCAAAAAAAAAGTAGCTGCTGAGGCTGCTTATGTATAATCAAATACCTCATGGGATTTGGTTCCTTGGTTTGCAGGATTAAGGTCACAGTTTCATGGGACATCCCAGTTAATTGGACTGATAATGTGTTCAGTGCTTCTGTTCTACCTCCTAGTTCACTGAGGACATTTTCACTACTGCTGTCCTGGCCTGTGGATTTTTGCTCTAATTAGTTAGACAAGTTGCATAAATTCTGTACTTCCGTTTGTACTTTTTAACTATAGCCAGAATTGCCTTTCAGTTTCTTACCGTCTTCTCTACTCTTCAGCTGATGGAGGTCTCTGACTCTAGGGCGACTCTAAGTGTGTGCTGGAGGCAGGAGTTTGCTCTATCTAAAACTACAATTTGGTAAAATACAAAGTGAAGGGATAAAGAGAAAGCAAATGGTAAGAGAGTCCTATTTGCACGTACTTTGAATCAATTAAACTTGAAGGACTTGGAATATTTTCACTGTGAAATGTACTGTATCTGACTTCATTACAGATTCTGCTCTTGAAGTTGCATTTAAAAATCGATTATATCATATTTTATCTGAATTAGGAAAATTACTGTTTAAAAACCTGCACTGAATTTTTTAATGCTAAGAATCCTGTTGTGATCCGGATAACTACCACTTATTTTCTCTGCTTTATATGTTGAAATGTATACAAAGATCTATCAGGAAAAAACCCTTGTACTTCACATATTTGGATTTAAGACATGGTATCCAAAGCATGCTTAGCTTTTGTATTAAACAAACAATATGATGCAATACAATTCAATACAGACCAAAAACAGGAGCAACAACAAAAATGCATTCAGTGTCATGAGGGTAAATTTGCCATGCCTACGAGGTTGCCCTGTTACAACGTGCAGTAACTATCCACATTATCCTGGTCTGCATTCAGTAAACCAAGATCCAAGTGGCATTTGAATACCAAGACATGGAAAAACTTAGAGTTGTCTTTTATTTTGACTTTCACTCTAATGAAAGTATCCAAGTATCCAGCTGTCTTTGGAGAGCATGACTTGACCGTTTCCACTTAACTCCCTGCTTTACTGAAGTCCTGCAAAGGAACAAGAGTGCCAGCTCTTAAATAGTCAACATGTTAACCCATAATAATAATTTGAATTGCTTTATTTTTTCAATAAAAATATCCTCTATCCCAACATGAGTCTTTCAGACCAGATTGCTGTTGTTGTTGTTATTGTTAGGTGCAGACCAGATTAGAAAGGGACTTTGTTAGAGACCCAAGTGAACAACTGACCAGCACTTGGTTGCCAGCCACAGAGCCTCTGGCCAATATACCAAAGAGCCCCTCACAAACATATTTAGCTTTAGTTTCTTAGCTATTTTCCAATGTATTTATTTTTGGGAGTAAAGGAGAAGAAATTTACATAGATGAGAGTCACTTAGGAAAAGAAATCTCACCCAACAAAGGTATCCATTTGATGTTTGATCTACCACCCATCCAATAGTTTGTTGCTCTGTGGTGACTTGCCTGTTGCTAGGATGGTGGAAGCTATACCACTGGTATTTCAAATACCAGCAGAGTCACCCATGGTGGACAGGTTTTAGCAGAACTTCCAGACTAAGACAGAGTAGGAATAAAGGCCTGGTGGTCTACTTCCAAAGATTAGCCAACGAAAACCCTATGGATTGCAACAAAATATTGTCCAATATGGTGGTGGAAGATGAGCCCCCTAGGTTGTAAGGCCCTCAAAATACACAGTAGCCACAATAATGGACCCAAACATAACAACAATTGTGAAGATGGTTCAGGACCAAACAACACTTCATTCTGTTGTACTTGGGCTTTTGCCATGAGTCAGAGCCAACTCCTCACAGCAACGAACAACAACAACAAAATACTTGACGAATGAATGAACATATCTGAGTCTGACAGGCACCACATGCATTTTTCTGTAGCTCAGATCTTACCTAACTAGTCAAAGCTTTGGCAAGGTGCAAGCTAAGAGTGTCTTTTTATGTGTGCTTGTTTGTTTTGAATATAAACAATTATTACATGCTTATTCAAAATAATAACCCTAAAATGTGGAAGATAAAAAGTGGAAGTTCTCTATTCCATAGAGGAAATCTCAGTTAGTAATTTGCTACATATTGTTTTAAGCTTTTTACCATGCATTTTAAAATGCAGCCACATATTTTTAACAAAATCAGATCATATAATGCATACTATTCTATAAATTACTTTTTTAAGTACATATTATAGAGATTTTCCATATCAGCATATATAATAAATATATTTTTATTCTTTTAAATGCTGAAGATTTAGTCCATAAGTCACTTAAGCAATCCTCTTAGATGAAAGAATATAAGGTCAAAATCAAGCCCCTTCTTTCGTTTTTAATAGAGATTGTCAAATTTGTCTCCAAATATTACACTACCATCACCAATACTGAGTACTGTTAATCTTCATAATAGTTGCAATCTAATAAGGAAAATTTTATTTCATTGTTTTTATTTCTATTAATTTCATTATTAGCGAGGGTAAGCATCTCTTCTGTTTATAAGCTATTTATACTCTTTATTCTATAAATTGCTTTTTCGTATCCTTTGCCCATTTTAAATTGGATTGTTGTTTCCTTATTGATTTGTGGCACTTAAGCACTCTTCAAATTAACCTTTTTTATTGTATATAGTGAATATTTTCCCCAGCTGAATGTGTTTTCTAACTTGGGGTATATTGCTTTGAGTTATATAGAAGGATTTTTGTTTCAATGTAATCATTCTCAACCATTATGACTTCTGGGCTTTAGACCATTTTTTAAAATATCTTGCCCACTTAAACATAATAAAAATATTTTCCTATTTGGAGTAGTTTTTTTAATGTTTAGATCTATAATCATTCCAATTTACTTTTGTATGTGCTATGAGTTAGGGATATAACTTAAGTTTTTAATTTCTTAAACCTTAACTTTATTATTTCTTAAATTTTACTAAATAACAGCAAATTATCTAAACATAATTGTTTTCAATAATTCAACCTTTCTGCACTGATTTAAAATGCCTTCTTTACCACATATCAATTTTCCACAGAAACTGGGTCTCAATTCTGTTTTATTCTGTTATTAACCACTTTGTTTATTCCTGGGCCAGTATCTGACTCTTTTGGTGGTCTGCTTCCAAAGATTAGCCAATGAAAACTCTATGGCTCACAACAAAATATTGTCCAGTATGGTGGTGGAAGATGAGCCCCCTAGGTTGGAAGGCCCTCAAAATACACAGTAGCTACAATAATAGAAATTTATACTTCATTTTCACGTCAGGAAGGTAAGAATCTCCTCCATTATTCTTTTTTTCCCCCCTCAAGAGTTTCTTGGCTAGTCTAGTGCATTTACTCTTCCAGGTTAATTTTAGAATGAAATATGCAATAACATCATCATGTAAATCTGCCTTAGAATTCCTTTCATTCATCCATCTGTCCAATGTAGACTAATGAAGCATACTAATTCAATATGTATGCTGAGAAAATAATCTAAGAAGCTGTACTATATGAAGAAGAATGGGGCATCAGATTTGGAGGAAGACTCATTAACAACCTGTGGTATGCAGATGACACAACCTTCCTTGCTGAAAGTGAAGAGTACTTGAAGCACTTACTGATGAAGATCAAAGACCACAGCCTTCAGTGTGGATTACATCTTAACATAAAGAAAACAAAAATCCTCACAACTGGACCAATAAGCAACATCATGATAAATGGAGAAAATATTGAATTGTCAAGGATTCCATTTTACTTGGATCCACAGTCAATGCCCATGGAAGCAGCAGTCAAGAAATCAAACATTTTGCACTGGGCATATCTGCTGCAAAAGACCTCATTAAAATGTTAAAAAGCAAAGATGTCACTTTAAGGACTAAGGTCTGCCTTATCCAAGCCATGATGTTTTCAATTGCTTCATTTGCATGGCAAAGCTGGACAATGAATAAGGAAGACAGAAGAAGAATTGATACCTTTGAATTACGGTGTTGGCAAAGAATATTGAATATACCACGGACTGCCATAAGAATGAACAAATTTGTCTTGGAAGAAGTACAACCAGAGTGCTCCATAGAAGCCAGGATGGCAAGATTTCTTCTCACATACTTTGGACATGTTATTTGGAGGGACCACTCCCTGGAGAAGGACATCATGCTTGGCAAAGTAGAGGGTCGGCGAAAAAGAGGAAGACCCTCAATGAGATGGATTGACACAGTGACTGCAACAATGGGCTCAAGCATAATAATGACTATGAGGATGGCGCAGGTCCGGGCAGCGTTTTATTTTGTTGTACGTAGGGTTGCTAGGAGTTGGAACTGACTCAAGGGCATCTAACAATAACAACACTTGTAATATTTCTGTTACAGCAACACTAGGAAACTAAGACAGAACTTATCCAGAAAAAAGAGAAAGGGAAGAATATTTCAGGCAGGCAGAACAGCAAGGCAGCAGATAAGAGAAAGCACATTGATCCAAAAGATGAGAAAAATATTCAGTGTGACTGGAACATGGTGGACAAGGCAAGGGGCCTAGTAAGCTATATGGAGGAGCATGTATTCTTTCTCAAGAGCAATGAACTCCCTTAAAAAGAGTTTTGAGCAGAGGAGGGTGAGGGGAAATGTGTCAGAGACACTCAGTGGTCAATGATAATCCAAGCATTCCTCCACATTTCCCAACCTCTTGTAGTAAGGCAATGTCATGTGACTTCTTCTGTCCAATCGGCTGTGAGTGGAAGTGCCAAGTGCCATTTCCACGCTAAAAGCCTTTAAAAGCTGGTATTTGACCACTCTCTTCTCCTGCCACAGCAACCTGGTAGTCATGTGTTGAGATGGTGGCTTCACACAATGGAGGCAGCCTGGATTGCTGAGTCACTGCATGGAGAACAGCTGCCTAGGAGACTCACCCAACTCATACTGGAATTTCCATGAGTAAGAAATGAATCCTTATTATGTAAGTCACTGAGATTTCAAGGTTTATTTTTTGCTACAGTGTAGTCTAGTGTTGGAGTCCCTGGCTGGTGCAAATTGTTAAGGTGCTCAACTGCTAACCAAAAGTTGACAGTTCAAGTTCACCCAGAAGCACCTCAGAAGAAAGGCCTGGTGATCAACTTCCAGAAAATCAGCCATTGAAACCCCTATGAACACAGTTCTACTCTGACATACATGAGATCACTACGAGTTGGAGTTAACTTGATGACAATTGGTTTGGATGATAGTCTAGTTTAACCTGATCAACAGAGTTTTCAAACATGACCCTGATAACCAGGGATAATCAAAGCTCTACAACATCATTGAAAATCCTTGTCTTCTATGGCTAGGCATACTTCCTCCTTTTGGGAGAAAGGGACTAAGAAAAACTCATGTCATTGATATGTCTTCTCAGGGGTTTAAGAATTACTTCACTGGTGAGCACTTTGCTCTAATGAACAGATGTGAAGTTTCTCCCGCTTACAGGATCTGCACATTTTCCTCATGGTTCCACCTTCCTTAGTTATTATTTCCCTCTTTGTCCCTTTAACCCTGGGCTTTTTTCTATTTGTCTTCAGCAGTGAGATAGTCCTTGGTGATAATTCAAAGGGGGCCATGTGGCAGCTATGGCCATCAACAGAGTCTTCATTTCCAGCCCTTATGCCCTTTCATAGAGGAGAACAGACCACTTAGCACTTCTGTTCCTGCAGGCAGAGAGACCCAACCAAGTTCAAATCCTGCCTGGTAACTTACTCTTTATATGGACTTTGATAAGTTCTTAACTTCTCTGAGACTTAGTTTGCTCCTCTGCATAAGACGTGAGGGTCTTATGGAGATCAAAGGAAATAATAAATATAAAGTTCCTAGCACAGAGCCTGACATGGAGAATGAATTTCCTAAAAGTTTATTTATGTTTCTTTTACTCTCGTTCTTTCTTCTGTGGGAGAAATTGACTCCTCTCAGATATCCTTGCTTTAATTCCTTATCTATTTATCCAGGGCTTTTGATGGACAAAACCTATACTTAAGTCTGGGAATGAAACAAAAGATAGGACAATCTAGTTGAGGAGGCAAGGCATACCCATGGGAAAAGGTTAACAGGCTTATTAAATTTGTAAGTTCCATAAGTGCTAAAGAAATTCAAAGAAAAGGGAAACAAAATAGGCTCTTGGAATTTAGACTAACGATTCAGCCATTGAAACCCTTGTGAGCACGGTTCTACTCTGACATACATGGGATCAACAGAGGGTAGGTGTAGAGATGGAAACTGCTCTCACCTTCCCAAAAGCCTAGTCCCCCCATTGCCAAGTCAGCCTCTCTTTCTAGTCTGAAGTGGTCGTAAATTCACAATTGTCCCAACAATGACAGAGATGGAGAGAGATTTCCTGACAGGCTCAGTCCACTCAAAGCAGATATGTCCATAGATAATGTAACGGGTTGAATTGTATACCCCAGAAAGATATGTTGAAGTCCTAACCCCCAGCATCTGTAAAGGTGACCTTGTTTGGAAATAGGGTCTTTGTAGAAGCTATCAATTAAGTTATCATGAGGGCAGTAGGTGCTTACTGCAGTAAGGTGGGCTCTAATCCAATATGACTGGTGTCCCTACAAGAAGAGGAGAAGAGACACAGAGTGGGAAGAACAGCCTATGAAGACAGAGACAGAGTGGAATGGTGCAGCTACAAACCAAGGAACTCCAAGGAACGCCAAGTATTGCCAGCAGCCACCATAGGCTAAGAAGAGGTACAGAACAGACTCTCCCTCAAAGCCCTCCAGCAGGAACCAAGCTTGCCAACTCCTTCATTTCAGACTTCCAACCTCCAGAACTGTGAGATAATAAATTTCTGTTGTTTTGAGCCACCTAGTCTGTGGTATAACTTGGTTATAGTATTCCTAAGAAAGTAATATAGGTACTGTCTACTGACGGGAAGATGTAACAAATACATTTGTTAATAAATTTGCTCACCCAACAAATATTTTTGGAGGGCCTGCTCTGTGTAAGGTACAAGGGTAGTTACTACAAAGGATACACTTGGCATTGAAGGCATGGACTGTGCCTCCCACAACTTTGTTAATCCGGAACCTACTGCTAGGACCACGAAAGGTATTTACAGAATCTTATATGAGATCCCTATGGCTCTGTAAACACTGCATACAGTGCCCTCAAACTCCTAAATGTGGCGTGGTTTACTCTGGATTGAGGCTAACATCTTCAGCTTCTTAAACTATGTATGTGGCAGTAACCTACACAAATAGTTTTTTTTACAAATCTCTGGCCCCCATTCCCAGAGAAAAACATGGATTTCAATGTGAAAGGGGTTCTTAAAGAAGGACCGCAGCATTTGTTCCATTGTGCATGGGATCACCATGGGTTGGGGGTTGACCTGATGGCAGCTAACAACAGCAATCACATTAAGTATGCAAAATATGCAAATTACATATCAACAGACGAGATCCACTTGCCCGTGATCCCAGTATCAAATGCCACAAAGGCTTTGATTAAAGCAAAGGCTTTGATTAGTGACCTGGTCCAGATTTTTGTTTTGACTTCTTTCCAACCCTTCAGATACATAGAAATTGAAGAGGATAGGAGGCTGACTTCTCTTCAGATGTCAAGGTAAGCATGAGCCCCAGGATTGACACGGCTGCCAAAACAACTAGCGGGTTCTTAAGATGTATTCATAGGAGTGTAGTGTTGGGAACAAAGGAGGCAATGGTTTGGCCGCTCTGCACATATGGACCCCATATTATCAGAACTGGGGAACACCTGCAGGAAGGTGGCCGGGTAAGACAAGAGCTCTCCCTCAGCACCAGAAAACAGCAAGGACATTCAGACAGAAGACAATAAGTCAAAAAACTCTAGTGTCATTTTTAGTTTGGAAGAACCACAGTTCTGTATAGTTTCTGCATAGTTCCAAAGGGCAGCACTGAGACCAACAGATGAAAGTTACAAGGAGATGTTGAAATGGCGTTTTATTATATACATTTTGACCACAATAAAAAAATAAATAAACAAAGTTACAGGGAGAAAATTTTCAACTAAATGTGAGGAAGAACTTTCCAACAACTTCAGCTGATCAAAAATGGAACAGTTGCATGAGGTAGTGAGCTTCAGTCACTGAGGTACTCAAACGAAGGCTTCTTCTCACTTTCTGGGCTGAATGGAAACTTCGGGGAACATAAGATCCTTCTAGTTTAAAGGTCAGATTTTGTAGAAAGTTTTTCAAATGGACAGAGGATTAGGTTGGGTGTCCTCAACTGATTGTATGTAAGCTAACTGAAATTTCTTGCTTCCTTAGAGTTATGGATTGAACTGTGTCCCCAAAAAAGTTATGTTGAAGTCCTAACCCCTATATCTGTGAATACTACCCATTTGAAAATAGGAGTTTTCTTTTTTTATATTATTGAGGTCATGCCAGAGTAGGGTGGGTCCTAACCTTAATCCCTTCTGAGTGTATCTTATAAAAAGGGAAAACAGACATGGAGAGATACACACACAGGAGGAAGACAGATGTCATATGAAGATACATTTACCAGTAATTAAGGAATGCCAAGGAATGCCCAGTGCTACAGAAGCAGAAAGAGACAAGGATCTTATCCTGGAACTGACACAGTCACCCTGAATTCAGACTTCCAACCTCTGGGACTTTGAGAAACCAAATTTCTGTTCTTTAAAGCCACCTATTTGTGGTATTTTTTGTTAAAGCAGCACTAGGTAACCAAGACACTCAGATACTATTTTCTCCTATTACAAAGGTTAAGAACTTCCCAGGTCATATTTTAAATGGGTAGACTAATCTCATCACTAACATTTCTGTTCCTATTCCAAACCGGCAGGTCCCATGCTCAATGGCATTTGTGCGGTTCTCCTCTCTTCTCCCACCCCAACGTCACACCTACACTCTTGCTAAAAGCTGTTGACTATAAACCTCATCATTTATAATGCAAAAAGGGAATCATCGATTTTGTTCTGATTAGTCATCATAATGCTTTTCTCTTTCATGTACTTCATCACTGTGGTTTCTCCAAGAATGGAAAGCTTTCCTTTCTGTGGGAGAATCTAAATAGTTCTCTAAACAGACACCAGCTGGGCAAACAGTACAGAGAGTTTTGGCATGATGTGATGAGAGCATCCACACCCACAGCTCCAGCCACGTGGCCTCTTGGTACAGCAGCCAAATCACAAATTCTACAGAAAAGGTCCTTTTGGTCTAACGATATTACGCTTCCATTTCTTAAGAGAATGTTCCATCCAGTTTTGCGGTTAGTCACAAGGCTTGAAAATGATAAATGAACTATATAATTGGTGAGTGTTTTCCTTCCAGGGCTAGAATTGGACAGGGCCAGAGCAGCATTGAAGCAAGCAGTAAATAAAAATAAGGCGACCAGATGACTGGCCAGAATGAAAGGCTTCCCTGTAATCCTTATTTCCAAGACAGCCTTCCGTTTCTGCCCTGCTTCTTCATGATGTACTTGTCTTTCAACAGGAATAAGGTGTTCTGTGTCTATATCCACCTCTTGTCCAGTAGGAAGCAAAGGTTGTTCGCCATTTTAAACTCAGGAAACACAGAACTCAGCATGCAAGATACCATATTCTGCCTCTATCCTAAAGAGAGTTCCCAGCAACAGTTTAACAAGGTGCGGCCACTCAACATTAGATGATTGTTTGACCCAGGATGAGATGACCAAAAAACCAAACCAAACCCGTTGTTGTCAAGTGGATTCTGACTCATAGCAACCCTATATGACAAAGTAGAACTGCTCCATAGGGTTTCCAAGAAGTGGCTGGGTGATTCCAACTGCTGACCTTTTTGGTTAGCAGCTGACCTTTCCATTAGCAGCTGTAGTTCTTAATCACTGAGCCACTAGGATGAGATGAGATGAAAAAAATGAATGAATGAATGAATAACACTTGTAGGATTGCAGACTGTTGATAATAACCAGGTTGAGCTCTTCCTGTAAGGAATGTTCTAGTGTGTTTATGGGTATGGGTATGAGAGGTGTGATAGCCTCCTCATACTCTAGGAAAACAAGGGTAGACCAGGTGCTTTTGGCTAAGCATAGGGGCTACTCTGCTTTCTCTGACGACCATTTTCTCTGCTGCAGGCAGGGACAAGTGTTTCTAGATCAAGGCACCAGGGGCCACCACAGCTGAAGGAAGGGACAGACCAGGATCTTTCCTAAGATCTGGCTCTGGGGATGGTCAACCTCCCTGAGAAGGCCCACAACAGACTTGGAATCTGCCTCCTTAAGGATGGCACCTGTTGGCTTCTTGCTCTGTTGGAGAAAGTATTAAGCCACATCTTTTATTTTTGTTGTTTTCATTAAGTGGAGTCAAGCTTTCTTATATCCTCAGATGTTACATGGTCTTCACTGAGTAGTATCTTTACACTCCAAATTCCCAGCTTAAAATACACTTTGTTCTATTTGCATTCTGTCTTTATATAACCCAGAACACACTCACTGGGAGATGACCATGTTCTGAAACGGGTGCTACTGCTTTGGCTTGCAGACACATCACGTGAGTCTCTGCCTTCGTCTTCAATGCTGTCATCCCTACTCTGTGTGTCATCTGTGTCTCTTCTCCTTTATAAGAACACCTCTCACACTGGATTAGCACCCACCCTACTCCAGTATGACCTCCTGTTAACCCAACTGATAACATCTTCAAAGGTCCTATTTCCAAATAAGGTCACGTTCACAGGTATCCGGTCAGGATGTCAGCATATCTTTTTGAAAGACTCAATTCACTCCCTGTCATTTTCTTTTTTTTAATTTCAAGAACCTTACTCTTGGTTTCTCCTTATGAGCTACTCTATATCCCCTTTATATGTTTTTTCATTAATTTGTTCTACCCATAGATTAATAAATGCCCAGAGCCCACTAGGTAAGACACACAGTGCTCTCAGGCCCTCTCTACCCTCAGTGCTCTCTGAGGGAAACACGTTCTTTGCTGCAGCCTGTGTTCTGCATGTTATGGAAAACAATTGCTGAGGAGAGTTTCAAGCTGGAAATTGTTCCTGTTATGGGGAACCAAGAATCCCATGCGTGCTGGAGGTAGAATCAATGATAGTTGGTAATGAGATGTGAAGCGCCCAGGAGGATTCCTGATGGCTCCCCAACTTTGGACTTGGATGACTGAGTGGATGGCAGACGAGGTGAGGAAGGCAAAATAGAGGTAGGTGGTGGGCGAAAAAAAGGACTCACTCAGTGCTAGAGACAGGAAGTTGTAGATGCCCTCAGGTCAGGTTTGTATAGATATGCATGGGCAGTTAGATACTGGGGCCTAAGAAATCTTAGATCTTAGACATTCCATTTTGTGCTGGAGTCCCTGTTCATCCCCTGCTGAGCAGTGGCATCACTAGGGTTGGTGTCACCCAGTGCAGTAACTCATGGTGTCACCCCCACCCCCACTGGACTTCCTGCCATACCAGACCTTACAGAAGCCTTAGTAATGTGTTTTGTACTAATGTTACTGGTAAATCGCAATCCCCGTGTATCACTGAATGTAATGGCAATAGGAGTGACATAAACAACTATAGCACTACTAAGATTATCCCTTTAAGTTACAGTGTCATACTCACAGCCTACGTGTATCCACATTTACATAGTTTCATGTGGTTACAGTGAAAATTCGGTAAGAAAACAGTAGAATTCAAAGTAAAAACGTTTAAGAACATCAGAATTATGTTCATTTTAACATTAAACTTTACCATTACCTGAGATACATTAATGGACTAGGTTTGCATAATCAATAATGGCCCAAATAATGTAGAAGTTGTAGACAAGTGCATATGGAAATATATTCATAAACGAAATAATACCATAAAAATAAACAGGAAAAAATACACAAGCATCTCAACATCTCGACTAAATCAGAGCTTTCCCATCCTGGCCTTCAAAGCTGTGAACTTGTGAATGACTTCATTGAAATCAATGCGTTTTGCCAGCTCACTTTTTAATGTGTCATTATTTTTTGAAACCATAATTAAAAATAAACCCTGAAAATTTCATTAATGTCAGATACATATTTGCAAGATAGTGATATTTTTAAAGAAAATTTTTTTAAAAAACTAAATTTAAGATTTCAGTTATATTTCTAAATGTGTCAGGAAACAGCATTTCCCCCACTTCATGCTTTAAACTGTCAATGTCTCTATTCAGTTATCAAAAAGTTATATAATCAATTATTGGTATACATGTGAGTTTATTAGCAGTTTCAATCATAGAATAATACATGCTAAATATAGTTGTAAATTGCCTAAATGTAATCTTTCTTAGATTACATGTGTGGTGTAATGAATTACTTAATATGGCCCTTGCAGCCACTGTCTCTGTGACTCACACACGATTGAGTGGGACTATGCAGATAAGGTATATGGAACCTATGGTGTTGGGGTTATGTATTGACTTGGCTGGGCCATGGTTCCAGTATTGTGTGGTTGTCCTCCATTTTAAGTGTTGTGGATCCTGACCTCTACACGCTGATGAGGCAGGACTGGTGTAAGGTGTGTCTTGGGTCGAAGCCTTGCAGGAAGGTGTGACTCAAGCCCTACCCTTACTAAAGTTACACCCTTCCCTGGGGTTTGGCCTGCATTGAAGATACATGTGTGTGTCCTGCAAGGCTCTCTCTCTGTGCATCTGGATCCCAAGTCCGGTTCATGATCAGTTGACCTCCCCAGAGGCCTGCTGTCTGACCTGCCGATTCTGGGATGCACAGGCCACCACAGCCCCTTGGGCTGGCAGCCTCTCGTATGACCTGATTCACCAGCTTCCAGAGCCTCGTAAGCCAGCAGCTTGTGGTCTGCACTGCTGGTTTGGATTCATCAGCTCTTTCAGCCAAGTGGGTCAGGAGAAGCCTATGCTTGACCAATGAATTTGGGACTTGCCAGCCTCCACAACCGTGTGAGGCAATGTTGCAGTGAATTATGGAACCCAAAGACAGGAGGGAGGGCACTGAGGGGAGAAGGAGTAGTTGATGGTAGAGATGATGGAGTGGTACAGCAGCTTGGGAAAGGTAGACTTTTAGGACGTCTTTAACGTCTGTCTCATAGGAACCAGCTTTGTGCTGATTCTTATAAAAGAAATTATTCATTTAATATGAATACTAACAACAAAATTGTTTTCTAAAATCTTTCTACGTTGAGTTACAACATTATTAGTAACTGAGCGGAAGCCTTTTTTAAATTTTTCTCCTTCTTGTCCTTTAATTACTACTTCATTCTCAAAAAAAGTTATTGATATAGGTTCACAAATACTAAATACCACAATATTGTAGCTAAATCACCAGAAAATTTGACAAAATCAGCGACGGTGAAAACACTGGCAGCAACGAGAACAACAGCACGTGGTTGTAACGCACGCAGACAAAGCAGGTGATTCAAAGCATCATTGTAGTAATAATGACAGCTCTGACTGAAGTGCATCAGAAGGTTCAAAAAGTAAATTAGCACAGAGTTTTAGCCTTGTAGGTATATTGATACATGTAAGCTAGGCTCACAGATTTTGTTGTTGTTGTTATAACTAACTACAGGGATATTTTTATAAAAAATAATACGTTTCTGCTGAAACACTGCACAAAAATTTTATAGACAGTCATTTTTGGGTCACCCCTCTGACAGTGTCAGCTGGTAGGGTCCACACTGCCCGCACCCCCTTAGTGACACCACTGCTGCTGATGGAGCCTTCCTGCTCAACGACACAGAAGCCATTGTACCGTTACCCATCTAGGTCTGAACACAAAGAATAGTGTATGACCCTCCGTGGTGCAAACATTAGTTTATAGGAGTCCCTGCATGGTGCAAACAGTTAATGCACTCAGCTGCTAACCAAAAGGTTGGAAGTTTGAGTCTACCTGGAGGGTGACTTAGTAGAAAGGTCTGGCAATATACTTCCAAAAACTCAGCCATTGAAAAGTCTGTGGAGTGCAGTTCTACTCTGACATATATGGGGTCACCATGAGTCAGAATCAACTCAACGACTACTGGTTTGTTTGTTTGGTTTTTGTTTTTTTCATTAGTTTACAATGATTGTGGCTCTTCTTCTTAGGTGTCGTCAGGTTGGTTCCAACTCATAGCGACCCTATAGGACAAAGTAGAACTGCCCGTAGGGTTTCCAAGGAGTGGCTACTGGATTTGAACTGCGAACTCTTTGGTTAGCAGCCAAGCTCTTACAATGATTAGTGTGTGACTAATAGTGAATGGCTGACAGATCTTATATAGTAAAAAATATACATGGAAATCCTTCCTTGGTGAAAAGCTTTTGTTGCTGTCTTCAGAATCAACTATTTGAAATTCTACCCCTTTCTCTCAAGCTTTAAGAAGGAATCAAAAGCGTGGAGATGAGTCTGTTGAAAAGTTCCAGAGAAGATAAGATGTAGTCCACAACAACCTAACAGGTGAAATCAAGGGTCTTCTTTCATTCTTTTAGCTAAGTGAATCTTGAATAATTTGGGGCTTTTACTCAACCTCTCCAAATGGATCACACGAAACAATCATTTCATTTCTCCCTTAATACCTTGGTAAAGTTCTAGGATGGTAAGACTCACATAAGATCTTCATGGTAATATCATGAAGAAGTTAAATTTGTCTTTCAGGTCAAACAATAGCAACTTGCCCATTCTCCTGCTGTATTTTCTGTCTTGGTGGAACTCATTCACCCAGTGATCAGAATGCCTTGAATCAGTGTCAGCTCCTCCCTCTTCTTCACTGGCCATTTCCAAATCAATCACAAGACCCTGTTGACTTCCTTAAAAAAAATTCTACCTAAGCCTCGGGTACACACAATTGGATTAATCATACTCCTTGGATCATGACCTTCTCAACATTGGCCCATGCATGTGCCAATTTTACTTCATTTATGTCTTCATTTATTCAGTTATTTATAAATAGCATAATAATTACCTGTAAGTCTACCACCTAACCAAAGAACTCAAACATCAAACTATAACTTCCATTTCCCTAATTGCTGTTCCCCGTCCCATTCAACCACAACCTCTCTCCAGAGGTAACAGCTATCTAGAATGTTGTTTATCATCCCTTGCTTTGTTCACAT
The DNA here is from genome assembly GCF_000243295.1 of Trichechus manatus latirostris. Taxonomy (NCBI): domain Eukaryota; kingdom Metazoa; phylum Chordata; class Mammalia; order Sirenia; family Trichechidae; genus Trichechus; species Trichechus manatus. Next base: position 5,425,434 of record NW_004444113.1, read on the forward strand.
ATATATGCAGTAGTGTTATGGCAAATGTTTAACAATCAGCTCTCCAGAAATTGAATGAATATTATATATACATATATACCTATGTAAGTTTATTATAATTTTTTCTGATATAAAGGATGCATAGCACAAAATTTATAAACAATAATAAAGCATACAATATCCTTGATTGAAAATCTTTACAATCAATTAATTCTTACCCATTCCAGAGATCTGTGAGCTTGGGGGACACTCCCACCCTCCTTGCCCATCCTCCTTCCCTGCTCATGACTGTAGCCTGGCAGCATTCACCACTGCCCCACCCCCTAAACCAGGAGCTCAACCACCCACACCAGAGGCCTGAGAGCCAATAGGGCCACCCACTTCATCCAGCTGCCTGTGCCAGTGGCCTGAGTGCCAGTGGCACCCCCCACTGCCCCCAGCCAATGGCACCGGGCACCCAGGCAACGGCTGCACGACCTCTCTCATGATGCAGTCTAGCAGACAGGGGCATGCCCTCCTATTGGGCACCTGTGGGCAGGTGACATCCCCCTAGCCTTTCTCCCCACATCAGCACCCCTGCAGCTAGAGGCTTAGGCCTGCTGTGAACACTCCCATGCAGCCCTGCTGTCAGTGAGAGTCACCACACAACCCACCAGTGACCGATCCAGGCACCTTCACCCCAACCAGCCAACAAGCAGCAGAGTGCACACACAATACTTAACCCAGTGACCAGGGAGAATACCCTCTGCACCCACAGCCAGGTGACCAGCAGGACAGATATATCACTCACCAAAAATGCCACCCACATCAGCAGCAGCTCCGCAAGACCAGCAAACAGGGACCCGCGCTCACACACCCAGTCACTGCTCCACCTACCCAGAGAGAGGAGTTAAGAGCTTCATCGCAGTCAGATTAGTGACCAGAGTAGCACACATGCCCAGCCTACTCGGATATATCAAAACAAAACAAGACAAGACAAAAATTAGGACATAGCAAACAAACAGACAATAAATGAATAAGTAAAATAACTTCTTGATGCCTCAGAGACAACAGACAATACCAAATCACATAAAGGAGAAAAAGGACAAGATGACTACAGCAAGTGACCAAAATAAAGAACTGGAAAACCTTCTGGTGGAAGATAAGGCAATGGAATGACCTGATTAAAAAATTCAAAATACTAATATACACAGATCTCCAAAGATCAAGAAAGAGATCAGGGAAAACACAGACCAAAATAAAGGAAAACATAGAAGAAATCAAGGAATATACAGACAAAATCAAGGAAAACACAAAGCAATAGAATTCAGAAAAACAACACAAAAACAAAATAAATAGGAAATTAGTAACCATACAAAAACTGAAACTAGAAATACAAAAGATTAACGATAAAATGTCAGAAACAGACAACTCAATAGAAGGAAATAGGAGCAGAATTGAGACAATGGAAGACAGAATTAGTGAAATTGAAGACAAATCCCTTGACATCAATTTGTTTGAGGAAAAATCAGAAAAAAAGAATGAAGAAAAATAAAAAGAGCTGAAGAATTATGTGGGACACTATCAAGGGGAAAAACTTACATGTGATCACAGTTCCAGAAAGGGAGGGGGCAATAGAAAACATAGAGAGAATTGTTGAAGATTTCCTGGGAGAAAACTTCCCTAATATCATGAAAAATGATAAGATATCCATCCAAGAATCTCAATGAACCCAATACAGGATAGACCCCAAAAGGAAGTCACCAAGACATATTATAATCAAACTTGCCAAAACCTAAGACAAAGAAAGAATCCTAAGAGCAACTAGGGAAAAATGAAAAGTCGCCTACAAAGGAGAACAAACAAGACTAAGCTCTGATTACTCAGAATAAACCACGTGGGCAAGAAGGCAATGGGATGACATATATAAAGACATGGAGGGAAAAAAAATGCCAGCCAAGAACTACATATTCAGCAAAATTGTCTCTCAAATATGATGGCAAAATTAGGACATTTCCAGATAAACAGAAATTAAGAGAGTTTGTAACAACCAGACCAAACTTAGAAGATATATTAAAAGGAGTCCTCCAGTCAGAGAACCAACAACATCAGACAACAGTCTGGAATTAGGACACAGGACAGATCAAACACACACCAAACCAGATAAAGAATTCTCAAAAATAAAACAAAGCTAAAAGACTGAAAATAGGGAACCAGAGATGGCAATACATAAATAACAACAATGTCAAAACATAGAAGAGGGAATAAATGGTGTAGTTATACAAGTTCCACATGGAGAGGAAATCAAGGCAATATCAAGAACTAAAAAAAAGACTGGTTTAAACTTAGGAAAGTAAAGGTAAATTTCAAGGTAACCACAAAGGAAGCTAACAAACCTACCAATCAAAAGAAAAACATAAAGACACAGTAAACACAAAATCAGCATTAACCAAAGAAATGAAAAGAAAATCCGTAAACAAAAATAACTCAGCACAGGAAATTAAATGGAACAAAGAAACCATCAACACCACAAAAAAAGTACAACAAAATGACAGTGGAAAACTCATACTTATCAGTAAATTACTCTGAATGTAAATGGCTTAAATGCACCAGTAAAGAGACAGAGAGTGAAAGAATGGATAAAAAAACATGACCCATCTATATACTGTCTACAAGAGACACACCTTAAACACAAAGACATAAACAAATTAAAACTCAAAGGATGGAAAAAGTATATCAAGCAAACAATAAACAAAAAAAGAGCAGGAGTGGTAATATTAATCTCTGATAAAACAGACTTTAAAGCAAAATTCACCATAAAAGATAAAGAAGAATACTATATAATGATTACAGGGTCAGTACACCAGGAGAACATAACCATAATAAAAATACATGCACCCAATGGCAGCGCTCCAAAATACATAGAACAAACTCTAAGAGCACTGAAAATAGAAATAGACAGTTCCACAATAACAGTAGCAGAATTCAACACACCACTTTCGGTGAAGAGCAGGACATCTAGAAAGTAACTCAGTAAAGATACAGACAATCCAAATGCCACAATCAACCAACTTGGCCTCACAGACATATACAGAAGACTCCGTCCAAGAGCAGCAAGGTATACATTCTTTTCCAATGCATATGGAACATTCTCCAGAAGAGACCACATTTTAGGCCACAAAGCAAGCCTCAACAAATTCCAAAACATCAAAATAATACAAGCACCATCTCTGATGACAATGCCATAAAATTGGAAATTAATTACAAGAGTATCAAGGGAAAAAAATCAAATACATGGAAACTGAACAACACCTTGCTTAAAAACCACAACGTAATAGAAGAAATCAAGGATGGGATTAAAAAATTCATAGAATGAAAATACATCTTACCAAAGCCCTGGGACACAGCAAAAGCGGTGCTTACAGGTCAATTTATAGCAATAAATGCACACATCAAAAAAACAATAAGTGCCAAAATCAAAACATTAACCCTACAAATTGAAAAAATAGAAAAGGAGTAGCAAAAGAGGCCCACAGTCATTAAAAGAAAGGAAATAATAAAGATTAAAGCAGAAATAAGTGAAACAGAGAACAGGAAAATAATAGAAAGAATCAACAAGACCAGAAGTTGTTTCTTTGAAAGGATCAACAAAATCGATAAACCATTGACTAAACTGACAAAAGAAAGGCAGGAGAAGAAGCAAATAACCCAAATAAGAAATGAGATGGGTGATATCACAACAGAATCAGCTGAAATAAAAAGGATCATAACAGAATACTATGAAAAATTGTACTCCAACGAATTTGAAAACCTAGAGGAATTAGACAATTTTCTAGAAACACGCAACCTACATAAACTAACACAAGTTGAGGTAGAAAAATTAAACAGACCCATAACAAAAGAAGATAATGAAGAGGTAATAATAAAAAAAAAAAACTCCCAACAACAACAAAAAGTCCTGACTCTGACAGCTTCTCTGGAGAATTCTACCAAACCTTCAGAGAGAGTTGAAACCACTCCTACTCAAACTATTCCAGAACATAGAAAAGGAGGGAATACTCCTGCATTCATTTTATGAAGCCAGCATAACCCTGATATCAAATCCAAAGAACACTACAAAAAAAAAAAGAAAAGAAAATTACACAACAATATCCCTCATGAATACAGGCATAAAAATTCTCAACAAAATTCTAGCCAATAGAATTCAATAGCATATCAAAAAAATAACACATCATGACCAAGTGGGATTTATCCCAGGTATGCAAGGATGGTTCAACACTAGAAAATCAATCAACTTAATTCACTGCATAAATAAAAGAATCACATGATCATCTCAATCAATGCAGAAAATGCATTTGACAAAATCCAACATGCATTCCTGATAAAAACTCTCAGTAAAATAGGAATAGAAAGGAAATTCCTCCAAATAATAAAAGGCATTTATACAAAACTAACAGCCAACATTATTTTCAAGAGACTGAAAGCATTCTCCTTGAGAATGGGAACCAGACAAGGATGCCCTTTACCACCACTCTTAGTCAACATTGTGCTAGAAGTCCTAGCTAGAGCAATAGGGCAAGAAAAAGAATTAAATGGCATCAGAATTGGTAAGGAGCAGGTAAAATTTTCCTATTTGCAGATGATATGATCCTATACATAGAAAACCCCAAAGAACCCATAAGAAAGCTCCTAGAACTAATAGAAGGTTTCAGCAAAGTAGCAGGATACAAGATTAATGTACAAAAATTCACTGGATTCCTCTACACCAACAGAAAACTTCGAAAAAGAAATTAGGAAATCAATAACATTTACAATAGTGCCCAAAAAGATAAAATACCTAGGAATAAATCTAACCAGGAATGTAAAAGACCTGTACAAAGAAAACTACAAAACGCTACTGCAAGAAACCAAAAGAGACCTACATAAATGGACAAACATACACAGCAAGAGTCAACATTATGAAAATGTCAATACTACCCAAAGCAATCTACAGATACAATGTAATCCCGATCCAAATTCCAACAGCATTGTTTAATGAGATAGATAAACTAATTACCAACATTATATGGAAAGGGAAGAGGCCCCAGATAAGTAAAGCATTATTGAAGAACAAACTGGGTGGCCTCAAACCACTTGACCTTAGAACTTACTATACAGCCACGGTAGTAAAAACAGCCTAGTAATGGTACAACAGACCGATAGATCAATGGAACAGAATTGAGAACCCAGATGTAAATCCATCCACCTATGTGCCTTGATGGCTCAGTGGTAACTGCTTGGCTGCTAAACAAAAGGTTGGCAGTCCAAATCCACCAGCCACTCCTTGGAAACACTACGGGGCAGTTCTACTCTGTCCTATAGGGTCACTGTGAGTCGGAACTGACTCAACGGCAATGGATTTGGTTTGCTTTTTTTACGGGCAGCTGATATTTGACAAAGGGCCAAAGGCCACTAAATAGGGAAAAGACAGTCTCTTTACAAATGGTGCTTGTATAACTGGATGTCTGTTAAAAAAATGAAACAGGACCCATGCCTTACACCATACATAAAAACTAACTCAAAATGGATCAAAGACCTAAATTTAAAACCTAAAATGATAAAGATCATGGAAGAAAAAGATACATACAGTGCTAGGGGCCCGAATACACAGCATAAATACAATACAAACCATAATTAACAATGCACAGACACCAGAAGATAAACTAGATAACTGGGAGCTCCTAAAAATTAAACACTTAACACTCATCAAAAGACTTCACCAAAACAGGAAAATGCGAAACTACTGACTGGGAAAAAATTTATGACATATCCAAGAAAGATCTAATCTACAAAATACTTCAACACCTCAACAACAAAAAGACAAATAATCCAATTTAAAAATGGGCAAGGAATACGAACAGACACTTCATCAAAGAAGACATTCAAGTGGCCAACAGACACATGAGGAAATGCTCAGGATCATCAGTCATTAGAGAAATGCAAATCAAAACTACAACAAGATGCCATCTCATCCCGACATTACTGGTGCTAATAAAAAAAAAAAAAAGAAAAGAAAACAGAAAATAACAAATGTCAGAGAGGTTGCAGAGAGATTGGAACTCTTAGGCACTGCTGGTGGGAATGTAAAATGGTACAACCACTATGGAAAATGACAGGGCACTTCCTTAAAAAGCTAGAAATAGAAATATCATACGATCCAGCAATCCCACTCCTAGGAATACATCCTAGAGAAATAAGAGCTGTCATACGAATAGACATATGCACACCCATGTTCATTGCAGCAGTATTCACAACAGCAAAAAGATGGAAACAACCCAAGTGTCCATCAGCAGATGAAGGAGTAAACAACTTATGGTACATACGCATGATAGGATACTACGCAACAATAAAGAACAATGACGAATCTGCAGAACATCTCACGACATGGATGAATCTGGACAACATTATGCTGAGTGAAATAAGTCGATCACAAAAGGACAAATACTGTATGAGACCACTATTATGAAAACTCAAGAAAAGGTTTACACACAGAAAAAAAATAATCTTTGATTGTTACAGGGGAGGGGAGGAGTGGAGAGGGGAAATTACTAACTAGATAGTAGACAAGTGTTAACTTTGGTGAAGGGAAAGACAACACACAACATAGAGGAAGTCAGCACAACTTGACCAAGGCAAAGTCATAGGAGCTTCCTAGACACATCCATACACCCTGAGGGACCGAGTTACTGGGGCAGAGGGCTGGGGACCATGGTCTTGGGGGACATCTAGGTCAATTGGCATAACATTGTTTATAAAAAAGTGTTTTACATCCTACTTTAGTGAGTAGTATGTGGGGTCTCAAAAACATGTGAGTGGCCATCTAATATACGTCTATTGGTCTCATTCCATCCAGAGCAAAGGAAAATGAAGAAAACCAAAGACACAAGGAAAACATTAGTCCAAAGGACTAATAAATCACATGAAACACAGCCTCCACCAGCCTGAGCCCAAAAGAACTGGATGGTGCCCAGCTACCACGACCGACTGCTCTGGCAGGGATCACAACAGAGGGCCCCAGACAGAGCGGGAGAAAAATATACAACAAAATTCAAATTCACAAAAAAAAGACTAGACTTACTGGTTTAACAGAGACTGGAGAAACCCTCAAGACTATGGCCCCTGGACACCCTGCTAATGCAGAACTGAAGCCACTCCCAAAGTCCACCTTTCATCCAAAGATTAGACAGGCCCATAAAACAAATAATAACACAGGTGAGGAACATGCTTCTTAGTTCTGTCAAGTATATGAGACCAAATGAACATCATCTGCCCAAAATCAAAGACAAGAAGGCAGGAAGGGACAGGAAAACCGGACAAATGAACACAGGGAACCCGGGATGGAAAGGGGGGGAGGGCTGACACTTTGCGGGGACTACAACCAATGTCACAAAACAATTTGTATACACATTTTTGAATGAGAAACAAATTTGCACTGTACACTTTCACCTAAAGCACAATAAAATTTAATAAAGAAATAAAACACTGGGATTCATCTATTTTGATGTATGTAGCCTAGTCCCATTTTTTCACTGCAGTATAATATTCCATTGTATAACCATACAATATAGGAATCCCCCATAATCTGGCTCCATTTTATACCCTGCCTGCCCAGCCTCTGGTGCTTTGAATATAGCCATTCTACACAGATTATACTGCCATGGACAACACGAGATTCTGCTCCATGTTTACCCAGATGGTCTCACACCTAACCAGTAGACTCATAATTCCTTGTTCTCATCATCGTCCCCAGCTCTTCCTTTAGATGATCCAGTGGGCCCTGCTTTGTACTCTGTCAGCCTTGGCCTAACATGCTATAGCATGTTGAAGGAGGGCCTACTGGTGGCAGAGAAGACTGTTTCCTATATATATAATAAACATACCTCATCCATTGCTGGTGGGAATGCAAAATGGTGTAGCCGCTGTGGTAAACAATTTGTCAGTTCCTCAAAAAGTTAAACTTAGAACTACCCAGAAACCCCAATTCTAGGTATATACCCCAAAAAATTAAAAGTAGGACTGCAAATAGAAACAGTACACCAGCCTTCATTGCAGAACTATTCACAATAGGCGAAAGGTGGAAACCACCACCTTTCCATCTGTTGTCCATCAATAGAGGAATGGATAAACCAAATGCGGTACGTATACACAATGGAATGTTACTCTGCCACAAAAAGAAATGAAGTCCTGACCCATGCCACAACGTGGATGAACCTTGAAAACATCATGCTCAGTGAAATAAGTCAGTCACAAAAGGACAAATATTGTATGATCCCATTTATATGAAATAGGCAAATGGATAGAGACCGAGGTTTATCAGTGGTTATCAGGGGCGGGAGGGAGGGGTCACGGGGAGTGCTAGCTTCGGGGGCGCTGAGTTTCCGTGAATGGTGGTGGAATAATTTGGAGATGGGTAGTGGTGATGGTTGTGCAACATGATGAACATAATGTCTCTGAATTGTAGATGTAAAAAATGTTGACCTGGCAAATGTTTTTTATATATATTTTCACCACAATAAAACAATTTAAAAAATAAAATGTCAAATAAAAAAAATGTAGCTTACAAGCTCAGAGTTTATTACTGTCATAAGTTTATAGTAACATTACATAATCGGCAACAGTGCACAGATACATGCTCACCAGTTTAACAAACTCAGCCAACTCTTCCCCAATGTCCTCCTCTTCCCACACAATCTGTGTTGAGATGCTCAGGATTAGTAGTTAATTTACTCCTGTGAAGAAAAGAAAATCATCTCTTAAGAGGGACCCCTACCATCATCAGAACTCCCAATTGTCTTCCATCTATTTGTATTCCTTTGTGTCAAATAACGTTTCAAGAGAGTTTTAGAATTGCAATTATCTCTCATGACACATACTTTCATGCTTCTCAATTCTGAGGCACTCATATCTTATGGTAAAACATGCTTCCATTCCCAGCCCTTCTTCTAAGGAATCGAAGCAGACTGGACTCACCATTTGACCATCCCACCAGGTGCAGAGATGATCAGACTCTCTCAACCGGCAAGGCTTACTCTTCAACAACAATAAATGAAATGCAGTTCCTGAACACCCCATGCCTCATGCTTCTGTGCCTTTTGCCCATTCTATTCCTGCTTCTGGGAACATATTTTCTCCCCTTGTCTATGGGTTGAACCCCTATTCAAACTTCAAAACCCAGTTGGGATATCTCCTCCTCCTGAAGACTTCTCAAACACTACCAATCTGCTCTAGGTCTTTGCACCTTGTATATAATTCTTTGCAGCTTTGTATATAATTCTTTGCAACTTTGAGGGAGGGGCTAATGTCTTCCCCCCAAGGCAAAGAGCCGGCTTGCTTTCCACTTAGTATAAAAGCAGTGGATTTGTGTTTCTCAGCTGTGATGCAAACCCACTGCATGCTTAGCACCTACCTAGGCCCCACCATGTGACACCATGGGATTTGAGGGGCAGGGGAACCGATGCCAACATCAGCTCATACAGCTTGCTGTGCGATGATAACAAAGTCCTTTGTCTCTGACCCAGGAGTCTCCTGTCTTCTGCCAGCATCCATGAAACAGTAATAGGTTAACTTATTAATGTGTAAATAGAGTAAATCTCAGACCCTTCACAGATCCTGGAACTGAGTCCTTGCCTTTTCATCCAGGGTCTCTCACAGGTCCTGATTATTATATGTTTTTGAATTTAATCAAGGTATTCAATAAATCTAAAGACAGGGAATTTTTCTTCTCCTGAGTATCATTTCACCCAGTGTTTCTCAACCTTGGCACTATTGAGATTTGGGTCAGATAATCCTGTGCATTGTAGGATGTTTAGCAGCCTCTCTGGCCTCTACCCGTAGATCCAATAATACCCTACTCCACCCCCTAGTTGTGACAACCAGAAATATCTCCAAATATTGCCCAATGGCCCCAAGGGGGGCAATATCATCCCCCCAACCACTGATTTAGCTCATCCAAAGAGAGTGGAGAGGAGAAAGCAAAGAGTCCATAACTAAATTTAGTTTGAAATTCTCATTTCTTAAAGAGAGATATAAAGCACTGTATTCACCTGCTTTTTTCACTCAAGGACAATGTATGATAAATAATAACGTGTTCCAGCCAACAGTAAACACAAGTCATGATTATTCACAGCATGCAGGTGTCAAGCTGGGGGCATCAGCTAGATCACCTCATCCACACCCCTAAGAAATTCTATGGAGTAGAGGTTTTCTCTACACAGGAAACTGAGGCATGGTAAAGTTAAGTGGCTCGCCCAAATGGAATAGTTTGGACTTAAACTCAGAGCTATCTGTCTCCAAAGCTCTTGCTCTGAATTTTTAACCTAATGTTATAATCCCACAAAGAAAGGTGGGGTAGGGGGAGGGAGACTTGGGAAGAAGGAAGGTTAGAACAATGAAATGGGAAATCAAATATTACCTGCAGGAAAAAAATCCAATTTAAATGTCAATACCATTCTCTTGAGGGTTAAAAATACATAGCCCCTTCAATATTTTAAGTGGGTAAATACTGCCGTATTTGTAGTAACACGTACTTTAATTCCTACGTAAAATGTTAAAATGTGGGCCCTCATGAGTTGCTCTCCTTTCTGCGTTCAGAAAAATGCTAACTATCCATTCCAGAAATGAGAAAAGTGCCAAAACCTGTTTTACCGAGACAACAATATACTGGACCTCGATGGAGTGCCTTCTCCATCTGGTGGCAGGTTAAAGAATTGTCCCTGAGACCCGAAGTTCACTTGGTGCTGTGCAGTCTTCAGACACGTATCAACGCTCCAGACCGACTGCTTTGATCTCAGGTTTGGGTCACGTGGAGGGCATACAGAGGTACACAGCTGAGTGACTCCGGAGGAAAAACACCATTTCTACTTTATTTTAAATTTTCCCTGAGAAACTAACTTTCCCCCACATCTTTTAATTCTCAGAAATAGTTTAAATGCACTATATGCAGAGTAAGACAGCAAGCGAGAAGGAGGGCAAGAAAGAGGAATGGAAGAGCAGGGAAGTCATTGCTTTGTTCAGTGGTGAGCCAAAATGTAGGAATACATGCTTTCTACTTAAAATATATTTCTATGAATCAAATATTTTAAAAATTAGTAAGTTAGTGTCAGTTTCTCTTAGGAATCTTGAAAAATGTCATCTAAAAAATGGATCTGGACTTCTTAGCTAAAATATTAATTTGCATAAAGGTGGAATAAATGCCCAATAATTTAGATACATCTAAATAATTCCCATTGATAAAAATCTTTCTCCACAAATTTGATTTTTTCCAGTATAGTTGCCTGGTGTTTTTATTCCTCAGATTTTTAAACTGTTCTCTTCCTCCTTTTAGGAAGAATCATAGCAAATAACTATAACACATTTTGACTCTGTATTTAAATATAATTTAAATATGTTGCCATGCAGTCGGCTCCAACTCATGGTGACCTTATGTATAACAGAACAAAATGTCGCCAAATCCTGTGCCATTTTCATGATCATTGGTATGTCTGAGTTCATTATATTAGATATAATACATATTTTGATCTGGCAAATGTTTATTGAGCATCTACTTTGTGCCAGGAATTGGGGAGTTACTTTTAGTTACCTTGCAGTCGGCTCCAACTCATGGTGACCTTATGTATAACAGAACAAAATGTCGCCAAATCCTGTGCCATTTTCATGATCATTGGTATGTTTGAGTCCATTCTTGTGGCTATTGTGTCAATCTATCTCTTTAAGAGTTTCCCTCATTTTTGTTGCTTCTCTACCAAACATGGTGCCCTTTTCTAGCGATTGGTCTTTCCTGATGATGTGTCCAAAGTAAGTGAGCCAAAGTCTCGCCATCTGCTTCCATGGAACACTGTGGTTGTATTTCTTCTAAGACTGATTTCTTCATTCTTCTGGCAGTCCACCGTATATTTATATTCAGTGTTCTACACTAACACCACGGAATGCATCAATTCTTCTACTGCCTTACTTTTTCATTGTCCACCTTGATGTGCATATAAGGTATTGGGATACAGCCGTGAATAAGTCTTACTTCATGTCCTCATGGGCATACACTCTAACTAGGACACATGCAATCCACAAGAAAACATGTCTTAGGTTTTCTATGTGAAGTGCTATCTAATTTCCACAGTTCTATGTGGTGGGCCTTATCATCCCCATTTTACATATGAGAACACTAAGGCTCAGAGAAGTTAAGTGGTATGCCCAAGGACTTTGATGAGTTAGTAGCAGGACCAGGATTCAAAATCAGAGATATCTGATACCAAGCCCAGGTCTGAACACTTCTGCTATCCGACTTCATGTTTTTAAACAGCAAATGCAGCCAGTGTGTGCTGAGAGCTGACCGCATGCAGGGTAGCATACCAGGCCTGGGGGAGGTAGAGGTGACTTAGGCCCTGGCTCCAAGGGTTAGTATAGAGTCTGCCTGCTGGGATTAGTACACGAGGTTTCCAGTGCCCAAGAGCAAACTGATCCACTCAGTGGCATTCACTGAAAATAACAAATTCTCTCAAACTCAGCTCCAACATTCTGGAAAAAAAAAAATCATTCTTAAAAATTAGAACAAAAATATTAAAGGAGAAATTCAACAAAGAGATTAACATTAAGAGAAACATCCGCTGATCCTGTGATTTCCCTACAGAAGGAAGAAAAGTTAGTTTTGGGGTGTCATGAGTTGACTATTGTGATCTGCCATCAGCTCGGCCCCTGAATCTCGGCGACTCCACGCACAATGGAAGGAGATGCTGCCTGGTGCTGCGCCATTATTGTGATCCAAAGGATTTTCATTGGCTGAGTTTTGGACATAGATGATCAGGACTTTCTTTCTAGTCCATCTTAGTCTAGAAGCTCTACAGAAACCTGTTCAGCATTACAGAAACACGCAGGCCTCCGCTGACAGATAAGAAGTGGCTGTGTTTGAGAAGGATTGGCTGGGAATCGAACCTGGATCTCCTGCAAGGAAGGCGGGAGTTTTACCACTGAACTACCACTGGCCTCATGAGTTGATTAGTGTTCCCTGAGAGGATATGCTGAACTCCTAACCCCAGTACTCGTGTGTGAAACCTTATCTGGAAATAAGGTTTTTTCCAGATTAAATTCGTTAACATGAGGTCATACTGAAGTAGGGTGGGCCCTAAGCTAACATGATGGTGTCCTTATAAAAGGAGAGGCAGAGACAAGGAAGAGAGACAGCCGTGTGAAGACAGAGGCAAAGACTGTATTAATGCTGCCACAGCCAAGGAATGCCTGGGCTATCAGAAGCCAAAGAGACAAGAAAGGATCTTCCCATAGAGACGTCAGAGAGAATATGGCTCCACCAGCACCCTGAATTTAAACTTCCAGCCTCCAGAACTCTGAGACAATAAATTTCTGTTGTTTTAAGTCACCCAATTTGTGGTACTTCTTTATGGCGGCCCTAGAAAAATAAGACAGGGGGATTTGGATTTTGTGGACTTTTTTCCTGTTTTATTTAATGATGGAGGCCAATGATGGGAATTTTCAGGTGGCCAAATACAGTAAGTGAAGTGGAGCTCTTGTTTCTGCACCAAGAGTTGGTTTTGAAAGACTCAGTGACGCAGAACACAGAATGAGAAATGAAAAATTACAAAAGCCTCTCCACTTGAACAAAGGTAAAGTCAGCACCTCCCAGCATGAGATGCCTCCTGGGCAGACGTCCTGATTTGACTCTGTGTCTACACAGAAACTGGAGCTGACATCAGGGGACTAGCCCAACTGCGAACACCACGATAAGGCCAACAATCCCTGGCCGTTTCTGGCAAACCATTGTTTCCCACTTCTTGTCTGAAACATACTGTTTGCTTGGCAAAAGCCAAGAGACGTGAGAACCTCCTACAGTAAATGTTGATATAAAGAAAATGTCCCAAGTGACCAGTGATATTTATCCAGGTATTCTTCCAGCCACCTGTGCTGAGTTTACCAAGTAGGCGTGGAGGGCCCGTATCTTGTGCTTTCAGCTTGAGTGGCTGAGATACCACATCTTGTGCTCAACAGGGAACATAAATCTAATTGTTCCTCTCTTCACTTAAACCAGAAGGATCCCAAATTAGATCATATCACTGAACCACATTAACGAACCTTGTGCATTTGAGCTCTGTGGGGCTTGCCAAAGCTGCCCTCTGAAACCAAGGCAGCAAGCTTTACAATGGAGAAGGTGTCCCACGGTCTTGTCAAGCACGACCACATTCAAGGATCCCTGCCCTTGGCAAGTTCGGTTTTTGTTTTATCACTCCTAATTGCTGCTGATATTAAGAAGCAGATTTCTGAGCCCGATTCCCTTTCTGCAGCCAAATTCCTGACATATGTTAATGACACCACATTAACCGCCATTTGCGGGCATGACTGTCAGTGTCCACTAACTCAAGGACATGCTTGGCCGCCAAATACCAGAAAAGGAGAGAGAGAAAATTTGGAAAAGGAAGTCCAATAAAAAGACACAATTGTCAATTTAATACTAGGAGTAAACTTTAAAGTTGCAACTACTGTAGAATGTTTAGAAAATCTTAAAATAGATTAATAAACATCATAAAGTGGGGACATTGGTGGTCCAGAGGTAGAATTCTCACCTTCCGTGCAGGAGACCCAGGTTTGATTCCTGGTCAATGCACCTCAAGCACAGCCACCACCCGTCTGTCAGTGGAGGCTTGCGCGTTGCTGTGATGCTAAACGGAGCCCCGGTGGCACAGTGGTTGAGAGCTATGGGGAACTACGGCTGCTAACGAAAAGGTCGGCAGTTCGAATCCACCAGCCACTCCTTGGAAACCCTGTGGGGCAGTTCTACTCTGTCCTATAGGGCCACGATGAGTCAGAATCGACTTGACAGCAAAAGGTTTGGGTTTTGTTTTTTGTTTTTTTTTCATGATGCTAAACAGGATTCAGCAGAGCTTTCAGACTTAAGACAGACCAGGAAGGAAGGCCTGGCAGTCTACTTCCGAAAATCAGCCAGTGAAAGCCCTGTGGGTCACAGCAGTCTGATACATAACCAGGCATGAAGACGGCATAGGAAGGGGCAGCGTTTTGTTTCACTGAGTACATATCTGACTCAATGGCAGCCCACAACCACAAACATGGAAGTTTTCAAGATTCTTCCCATGAAACCGATTTTGTTTTTCTTTTGACTATATTGTCATCTCACAGCACTTATCACAATTGTAACTAATTAATTATCTTTAAAATTATTTATTCAAGGTCAGTCTCCCTGATTATCTTACCCCCCTAAGGGTAGGAAGCAGGACTGACCTGCTTACTGTCACTTTCCCGATTCCCGAGTATTGACTGTACATGGTAGGTGCTCAGAAAATGTGGATGCTGTCTTTTCAAGTGTTATGATTGAATTGTCTTAACGTGTCGCCTGTTTCCATAGCACTGTGCTTCATTTCCGGGTTTTGCTATTATACTGGTGTTATACAAGACGTTACCCGGATAAAGGGTACCTGGGACCGCCCTGTACGTTTTTTTGCAACATCTTGTGAATCTGCAGTTATTTTAAAATAAAAGGTTTAAAAAAAGATAAGAGGCCTTTGCCTCCTGCCACCAACCTCTTGGATTTCACCCGAACAGTGCAGGCTTCCATGTGGACACTCTCATGCCCGCCATGTACTGCACTTGGCTCCCTGGACTTCAGTGTTTTCTTAGAACTTGACTTCCAACAATCTGACATCCTAGAAACCTGATTTCTTCCAACCCTTGACCAAGTATGAGGGTAATTTCATACAACTTATTCCTTTCGGTCTTCTCCATACAGAGACCACCAAAAAGCTATCATGTAGAAGTAATTTTCAAGAACTAGATGGAATACTGGCAGTTCCTGGGTGGTGCAAATGGTTAAGCGCTCAACTACTAGCAGAAAGGTGGCAGTTTGTACCCACCCAGAGGCACCTTGGAAGACGGACTGAGCAATCTGCTTCTGAAAAGTCACAGGCTTGAAAACTCAATGGAGCAGTTCTACTCTGCACACCTGGGCTCTCCACGAGTCAGAATCGACTCAAAGGCACCTAAGAGTAACAACAAGCTGGAATACCAAGGGTCAGGAACGGATGTTATGTTGATGAGCCAATCATTCCCTCAATAAAACTGGCTGGCAATAAAATACAGAGTGCTCACATTCAGTACTCATGTAGTCCTTGGGTGGCACAAATGATTAAGTGCTGGGCTGTTAACCAAAAGTTTGGCAGTACAAACCCACCCAGAGGTGCCTTGAAAGAAAGGTCTGGTGATCTGCTTCCAAAAAGTCACAGCCATGAAAACCATATGGAGCGCAGTTCTACTCTGACACTCTTGAGGTTGCCATGAGTTGGAATCAACTCGATGGCAAATGGTTTTACTCACATTCAGGTTCCTGATCGATGGACCACACACCTAAAGACTTTTATGGCAGACTCATTATCACACAAAGAGACGGGCCACTACCAGGCTGCCAAGAGCCTGGGAAAACTAGACAAAGTACATCAAAATCAGCAGAATTTTTCTCCTGTCACAATATTTGGATAATTTCTCACTCCTCCAAGCTCCCCACAAAAAGCCACCACTGGATAAAGTTTGCTACTACTGGCCTGAATCTCACAATCAGATTCAAACTTTCAGACAAACCACTGAGCAGATACTAACTTCCCTGTGGGTCTTGGAACACAATCAGGAGCTTCAGGACGTAGCTAGGGGCAGCGTTGGTCAGGAAAGTAGGTTTACCAGCTGCCCTCAGCAGCCCCGAGCTAAGAGAGCCCTCTCTCTTCTGTTCTTCTTTGTAGTTCATTCCCTTCCCTAGGAAAAAAGATTCCCTGAAAATTTGCATCAGTCTCTGCGAGTCAGAAAACAGGAAAGGCTGGTCAGCTTTCAGCACCCTAACAAATCTGAAGCATCACCTCCAGTTGACGCTTGTTGAAAAGGCAGATGGATACACGTAGAAATGGTTGAACTGTTATATGTTTTGCTGTGTATATTCTCAAACAACAACAAAATAAAGATTAAAAAAAAAAAGGCAGGTAGATGATGTCTTAGTTACCTAGGGCTGCTGTAACAGAAATACCACAAGTGGGTGGCTTTAAAGAACAAAATTTATTTTCTCACAGTTTTGGAGGTTAGAAATCCAAATTCAGGGCACCAGCGCTAGGAAAGGCTCTCTGTCAGCTCTGAGGGAGGTCCTTGCCTCAGCTTCTGCTTCCTTGACTATGTCCATGCAGCGTTTCTCCTACCCCTTTGTGTGCTTGCTTTCTTCTCTCTGTGTTTAATCTGCACTTTTTATATTTCAAAAGTCATTAGGTTTAACTGTACATGTAGAAATTGTTGAAATGGTGTATGACTCTGTATACTTTCACTCAAAAAAAAACTGTAAATAAAAAAATCATTAGGCTTAAGACACACTGCACACTGACATGGCCTCGTAAATGTAACAAAGAAAACCCTTTTCTCAAATGAGATTGATTCTGACTCGTGGCGACCCTATGTATTAGAGAGTAGAACTGCTCCATAGGGTTTTCTTGGCTGTAATCTTTATGGAAGTAGATCACCGGGCCTTTTCTTCCTCAGAGACATTGGGTGGATTTGAGGCGCCAACGTTTAGGCCGGTAGCTGATCACAAACCGCTTGTACCACCCGGGCTCCTTCCGAAGGTAAAGGGATCAGGATTCCAACACATATTTCGGGGGGACACAGTTCAATCCATAACAAATGATAATAGCAGAAATTCAACGAGAGACAACTGGTACAGGCTTCTCCAAATAGTGAGGCTTGGCTACCAGGAAAGACTTTTTAACTTAAAAAGAAATGAAAACAATTTGCTCTACCCTCTGGATAGAGGAGGGAAAGTAGGACTGAGAAGAGGAGCGAGAAATGACCTTCATTATTAAATTGTTTTTAATATGGCAGCAGGATCCAGGCTTATACTCTCACTGCCAGGCAGCTGGATCGATATTCCACTCGCCTCACAGATTTTCTAGCAGAAAAGTAATATCCATGTATATAGCATTTTAAAATTGATACTTTTCACACATAGATACTCACTTAAACTCCAGCAACTCTGAGCTATTGTGCCCATTTTACAAATGAGGAAACTGAGACTCATAGAGTAGTAGAGCTAGTAGTAAGTGGCAGAGCCAAGTTAGCAGTTGGGTCAATCAGCAGCTTGGTAGAGAGATGAAAGAAGCAGGTGGGATTCACCATGCTACTCTCTGGAAAAAAAGAAATAAAACATACTCCTCAGGACGGGAGAGAAGAGGATTCATCTCTACTTTTGAGGTGGGCCTAACCCATTGCCAAACCCATTCCCATTGAGTCAATTCCGACTCATAGTGACCCTATAGGACAGAATAGAACTGCCGTGTAGGGTATCCAAGGAGCAGCTGGTGGATTTGAACTGCCAACCTTTTGGTTAGTAGCTGAGCTCTTAACCACTGTGCCTCCAGGACTCTAGGACTATGGAAACAGGACTTCAGAGAGTCCTGTTGCTCCTATTCTGACAATTCAAAGAGAATAGTCCCTCAGCTAGTAAATTCTCACTTCAAAGGTGATTCACAGAATATTGTCTCAAAAAAGAAATCCACCCAGAAATGTGAGATGAGTGAGTTACAAACAAAGGGACCCAGCTGTGACTTGAATCTGTCAGTGCCTCAGATGGGACAACAGCTGTAGCCAAAATATCAAAGGACTTTCAGCCAAGCAGCTCACCTTGATGTGACTCTGGAATACGACCTGGGTACCAGATAGAGAACTCAGACAGCCCAATGCACGACTCACTTTTATGAGACTTTGGAATACATTTTTTACATTTTAATATAAACGTAGAAATTTCCTAACACTTTATCCACCATGGAATAACTTATTTTTCCCCTATCTCCCCAGCTTATTCTTCTGAAGGTTTATGCCAGGTTTCTGTTTTTGATTCTAAAAATTATAATGACTGGTTAGATCCACTGTGCTGCTTTTTCTTTGTTGTTGTTGTTAGTTGTTATCCAGTCAGCTCCAACTCATGGCAACCTCATGAACAACAGAACAAAACATTGTCTGGTCCTGCACCATCTTCATGATCATTGGTGTGCTCGAGTCCATTGTTGCAGCCATTGTGTATTTTGAGTGCCTTCCAGCCTAGCAGGTCGTCTTCCAGCACTGTATCAGACAGTATTCTGTTGTGATCCACAGGGTTTTCATTGACTAAATTTCAGAAGTAGGTCACGATGGCTTTCTTCCTAATTTGTCTTCGTCTGGAAGTTCTGCTGAAACTTGTCCACCATGGCTGACCCTGCTGGTATTTTAAATACCAGTGGCACAGCTTCCAGCATTATAGCAACAGGCAAGGCACCACAATGTGACAAACTGACAGACGGGTGATGGTGCCCTTTCTTACAACTGTCCAAATAGGAGTGAACAGTGCATCCCTATCTAAAGAAGACTGTCGTCTTACTTTTGTGATGCCACTGCCCAAGCCCATCAGAAGACAGGGTTCTGGGTCCCTTCAAACCCACACTGTCCAGTGACTTCCAAGGCCACCCTTCATGTTCAGTTCCCCTCCTCAACACACACATTCAATCTCCACCACACTGCCCAAGCTATTTCTTAACACCCACTCAGCTCTTGCACACGTCCCAGATCCACCATATCAGACCCTTGTAATCTAGCATAGTCAGAAGCTGTTTAAATTCACAAGCCAATTCAACAATTTTTATGTGTATCGATAAAGTGACATTGA
Organism: Trichechus manatus latirostris; assembly: GCF_000243295.1. Classification (NCBI taxonomy): domain Eukaryota; kingdom Metazoa; phylum Chordata; class Mammalia; order Sirenia; family Trichechidae; genus Trichechus; species Trichechus manatus. Next base: position 5,445,106 of record NW_004444113.1, read on the forward strand.
TTACTTTCATCATGTTGTACAACCAACACCACTATCTGTTTCTTTGGTCCTGTTTTTATTGCGTTATGTTCATTTTATTGAATTATGTTCATTTTATTGCATTATGTTCATTTTTCATCAATTGGAAAAGCATACTTTAAAAATCCTTGTAAGTGGAGTTCCGGCAAAATGGTGCTCTAGGCAGAAGCACTACACCGTCCCTCCACAGCAAAGATCTGAAAAACTAAGCTGAACAGAGAATACAACAATCCTG
>NW_004444113.1:5453408-5459037 GCF_000243295.1 Trichechus manatus latirostris
TGTTAACCAATGTCATAAAACAACATGTGTACTACTGTTTCATGAGAAACTATTTGTTCTGTAAGCCTTCACCTGAAGTACAATAAAATATAAAAAAAAAAAGTGAAAACAAAATCCTTATAAGATATATAAATCATCAAAAGAGGTCTTGAAGCATGCATGGTCCAAAAGTAATATGGAGAGAGCTTTTGGGGAAAGAAAATGGGTCTAGAAGACAGATTGCACAGAATCAGGCTGTGCAAGTCTCATTCACAACTGTCTCCCCAGTTGCTGATACATCTTGTTGTTGTTAGGTGACATGGGGTCGGTTCCAACTCATAGCAACCCTAATGTGCAACAGAACAAAACACTGCCCAGTCCTGCTCCATCCTCACAATGGTTGCTATGCTTGAGTCTATTGTTGCAGCGACGGTGTCAATCCATCTTGTTGAAGATCTTCCTCTTTTTCGCTGACCTTCTACTTTACCAAGCATGATGTCCTTCTCCAGGGCTTAGTCCCTCCTGATAACATGTCCAAAGTACGTGAGATGTAGTCACACGATCCTCGCTTCTAAGAAGCATTCTGGCTGTAGTTCTTTCATGATGGATTTGTTGGTTCTTCTGGCAGTTCATGGTACATTCAATATTCTTCACCAACACCATAATTCAAAGGCATCGATTCTTCTTCGGTTTTAATTACATGTAGTAAATATACTACTCGTCAATTCAAACAACTTCTTTACAGCAACTGAGACCCAGGAAAATCTGTCACTAAGGTCCATAAAGAAAAGAAAGGCATATCAACATTGAGGTTTTTGTGGTGAGCCATGATGAGGTCTCCCTAGAGTTTGCTGGTTCTATCTAACTGGGCTACTTTATCCCATCGTGGCTGTGGTTTGGTCTTCAAACAAGTTGAAATATAAGCAAATACCCTTCCTTCCAGGTTACATATGATTGTCCTCAACATCAAGTGTGTTTTGTGAATGCCAGCAGTATACTAGAAAGCCACAGCTCACTCATGCTCAACCACAGAATCCCCATCTAGAAGAAACCAGAATTAGGACAGAACTTCCTATCCAAAGAATAAAGTCAAATTTGATTAAAAGGTAATATAGCCATCCAGATTCTCTCAGTCACTGATCTTTTTGAAGTGGGAAATGAGAGAGTTAGAAAAATAAAATGGGTAATTCAAACCACCATAAAACACTGCCAGACATCACCAATGGTTTCTTAACAATACCAAAACAAAAAGTTTTAGAATATATTTATAGGCTGTGTCTGTACTCTTCAATACGGAAGTCACTAGCCACATGTTACTATTTAAACTTGATTTTTCATTAGTTAAAATCAAATAAAGTTTAAAATTAAGCTCCTTCATCATACTAGCCACATTTCAAGTGCCCAGTAGCCACATGTGGTTAATGGCTACCATATTGGACAGCACAGATATAGAACATTTCCATTGTCTTAGTCATCTAGTGCTGCTGCAACAGAAATATCACAAGTGGATGGCTTAACAAACAAAAGTTTATTCTCTCACAGTCCGGTAGGCCAGAGGTCCAAATTCGGGGCATCAGCTCCAGAGGAAGGCTTTCTCTGTTGGCTCTGGAGGAAGGGGTCCTTGTTATCAAACTTTCCCTGGACTAGGAGCTTCTCTGCACAGGAAGCCCAGGTCCAAAGGATGCACTCTGCTCCCGGCATTGCTTTCTTGGTGGTATGAGGTCCCCATGTCTCTCTGCTTGCTTCTCTCTTTTATATCTCAAAAGAGACTGGCTTCTGTGAGCAGCCATCTAAGATACTCCACTGGTCTCACCCCTTCGGCCGCAAGGGAGAATGAAGAGAACAGGATGCAAGGAAAACATTAGTCCAAAGGTCTAATGGACCACAGCTACCAAGGCCTCCACCAGACTGAGTCCAGTACAGCTAGATGGTGCCTGGCTACCACCACTGACTTCTCTGAGTGGGACCACAACAGAGGGTTTGGGACAGAGCTGGGGAAGGATGTAGAACAAAATTCTAACACACACACAAAAAAGACCAGATTTAGTGGCCTAAAAGAGACTGGAGGAACCCCGAGAGTATGGGTTTCTCTCCCCAGACACCCTTTTAACTCAGTGGTGAAGTCACTTCCGAGGTTCTCCATTCAGCTGGGGATTGGACAGCCCCATAAAACAAAACGGGGTAATGAGGCACAGCAGTCCAGGAACAAGGACTAGAAGGCAGAAAGGGACAGGAAAGCTGGTGACAGGGAACCCAAGGTTGAGTAAGGACAGTGATGACGTGTAGTGGGGTTGTTAACCATTGTCATAGGGCAACATGTGTACTAACCGTTTAATGAGAAACTATTTTGTCCTGTAAACCATCTACAGTGAGAATAGCAGCACAACTGGAAGAGTGTAGTTGATGTCACTGAACTGTGCATGTAGAAATTGTTGAAATGGTGTCTCTTTGGCTATGTATATTTTCAACAAGAACAACAACAAAAAGATCGAGAAGGGAGAGGGTTGACATGACGTGGGGTTGTTAACCAATGTCATAAAACAATATGGGTACTACTGTTTAATGAGAAACTATTTGTTCTGTAAACCTTCACCTGAAGGACAATAAATAAAAAGAGAGATTGGCTTAAAACACTATCTAATCCTGTAGATCTCATCAGTATAACTGTCACTAATCCATTTGATTACATCATAGTGATAGGATTTACAACACAGGGAAATCACATCAGATGACAAAATGGTAGACAATCATATAATACTGGGAATCATGACCTAGCAAAGTTGACAGATATTTTTGGGGGACACAATTCAATCTATGACATCCATCATCATAGAAAGTTCTATTGGACAGCACAGGACGAAATACTAAGAAAGGAAAAGGGAAAGGGAGCAAAAGAGAAATAAAAGGGTATTCTTAAAAGCTCAAAAACCCGAGGATCCATTGTATACCTCTCCTGGAGTTTCCTTGAGGCTTACGCAAACACAGTGAACACTTAGTTCACTTGCTATGAGACTCTAGGACTACACAGACCAATGTCATTCCATAAAAAGATAGTGCATGGACCACATATAATCATCTTTGTAATTGTAATAGCTTTTTAAATAAACTGAGCACAAACCTTCCAACAAAAGGTTGGTTGACAGCCTCATGCTCATTTTGGGAAACTGTTCTCCTAGCTTCTGGTGGGATGATTTCCAATCTTCCTGAAAAGGAGCAGGGAAACATTCCACTTCCCACCTCAAGCACTTTTAGGACTTACTTTATTTATTGCCTTCTGCTCGCCATGAACGATCAGTGTAGATAAGTCATTTCTTATTTGCTTATCTAAAGGAATTGTCTTAGCTCAAGCATGTGCCTCAGGACCACTCTGGGTCTTTCCGTCCACCTTTTCCACAACTTTGGATGCTGGCTACAGAGCGGTAGAGATGATCTTAGCCAAGGTTTTACACATGACAAGTAAGTGAAACCAACTTGGGCTACCTTAATCAGAAAGGGAATTTGTGAGAAGGATCCAGGGGTATCTCACAGAGCTCAAGCTAGTGGGGTCTCCACAGGGACTTGAGGAAGCCATCAGTTCTCTCTCTGCCTCCCATCTTTGCTTCTCTTTGTTCAGCTATTTAATTGTTCTCTCTCTTCAGAACTTCATTTTTCTGCTTCACATCTCTCATGTTAGAAGAGGGCCACCCTACAGCCCCGAGTAACATATGTGGCTGCTCCACCACTCCTGGAGTTTCACATGCCTTTGGTACCGGCCAAACACAGAGGCTGGACAGAATTTCTGAGACCTAATTCCAAGGGTCCAGGAGAGCTGATAGGCCAAGCTTGGATTAGGTATCTCCCGGATGGTCCAGGCCACCATGGAGTGTAAGTGGAACCATCTAGGTTAAAGTCAGCAGCAACCACAGGGATAGAAGAGCGTGGAGACCAGACAAGTTCTCAGAAAGTTATCACCCACTGGGCAGTAACAGCAAGGGTGTAAGAAAAGAAAATGTAAGGGTAAGAAGGTCCGGGACATCTTCAGTCTGTTAAAAACTAAAATAATATTAACTATGTTTCCAGATTTTATGGACACCTGTATTATAATATTCTTGCTTATTTGAGTATATCCTTAGGTGGCACAAACAGTTTGTGTGCTAAATTTTGTGAAATGTGAAACGAAAGTCTATCTAATGTTGTTGCTGCCGTTGAGTCAGTCCCTACTCAGGTTTTCCCAGCTGTAATCTTTATGGAAGCAAATCGCCAGGTCTTTCTTCTGTGGCACCATTGGATGCGTTCAGTTAGTAATTGAGCAGAAACCATTTGTGCCACCTAAGATATACTCAAACACCCAAGAATATTATAATACAGGTGTCTGTAAAATCTGGAAACAGTTAATATTATCTTACTTTTTAACAGATTGAAGATGTCCTTGACAACAAGTATATTTGTTACCCAAAGCAGGTCCTGCTCAGTGTGACTTCTCTTCAATAAAGGCACAGAGAGGTGAGGAGGGAAGATGAGTATTTATTGCAAGCACACAGGCAAGGAGCAAGGAGGTGTGTACCTCAAATCAAACTCCCCGAACAAAGGGAGGCAGAACCTTTTATACCATCTCTGACAAGGAAGAACATACAATCATTTTACGGACTACATAGGTTATCATGGCGTGCAGGCACAGTAACACAAACTCCATTTTTTCTTTGGCACGTAGGCTAGTAAACTGGGTTTGACTGGCTTGAGCACACACAGTGCTTTGAGGACAATGGACAGGAGGGGTCAGGTTCAGCTTGGTCTGAGCAGCTGCTAACTGAGCCACACCCAGTGCTATCACGTAAGGTTTTGTTTGATAATGGCCAAGCAGAGCCTGGCCGCATCCGCTATCATGTTCACCTGTGTTTCCAGACTTCAGGGACACCCTTTACACTACTTGCTTCTCCAGGAATCTGCCACTCATTGCTATATGGCTCAGACAACAAATATTTTACAAGAAGATTAAAGTTTTAGCAGACTGATTTTTTTTAAATCTACCTGAAAAGATGAGATTATTTTTATGCTGAAATTTCTTAATATGCATGCTTTCTTTATGACAAAAACAGACTAAGTTAGAAGAACTACAGTCATTTTTCATAGTTTAAGTTAGTGTTTCTATAACAGCCTTTATTTTAGGAGCATTATTTTAAATTGATTTTGTTACCAATTATCTTCTACCTGTTTCTGCAGTTAGCCCAAGATGAGGAGAATGTTTTTATTTGGAGAGGCTGGTTTTTTCCAGAATTTTTTATTTTTTTTTAGCAGCAGCGCCAACTTGAGGAATGAAATCTTATGCAAGTCTTCAATACATAAAATTGATCAAAACAGAGCCGGTCTTCTTGCGGTAGGGAAATGGAGATTCAAAGATTCACCCACTTAACCTTCTCTTGTCCCCTGAGTCAGCCCTGAGGCAACCTAGACTCCAACCCTCAGCACGGTAAGCCCTGGGCACACAGTTCAAAAACCCATTTACATGGCCAATAAATTTCCATTACAACCTTTGTCACAGAGTCCCCTGTAATTATCAGTTGGAGGCATGTTTTGTAGGTAAGAAAACTGTGAGAGGAACAGCTTTTGTGGCTTGTCTAAAGTTCACAGCTACTCAACGGCAGAGGCAAAAGCCTTATATACGTACCTTGAC
>NW_004444113.1:5460723-5505579 GCF_000243295.1 Trichechus manatus latirostris
TTTTGATGAGTAGGTTTGTTAACTTTCTTTGTGGTTACCTTGAAATTTACCCTTATCTTCCTAGATTTGAATCAGTCTATTATTACTTGGTATCACCTTGCCTTCTTCTCCATTAGAAGGTTCTATACCTACACTGTTTGTTCCTTCTTTTATTGTTCTGATGCTGTTGTCATTTACAGATTAACCTCTCTGGTTCCCTGTTTTAATTTTTTCGGTTTTGCATAGTCCTTAAGAGTTCATTTCCTACATATCTGGCTCGTACAATCCTGTGTCCTATATTCAGCCTGTGGTCTGATGTTGTTTTTTCTCAGATCAAAGGACTTTCTTTAATAAGTCTTGTAAGTTTGGTTTTGTTTTTACATAGTCCCTTAATTTCTGTTTATCTGGAAATGACCTAATTTCACCATCATATTTGAATGAGAGTTTTGTAGGATATATTATTCTTGGCTGGCAATGTTTTTCTTTCAAAGTTTTATATATGTCATCCCATTGCCTTCTTGCCTGCATGGTTTCTGCCAAATAATCCAAGCTTAGTTTTATTGTTTCTCCTCTGTATGTGAGTTTTTGTTTTTTTCAAGCTACTCTCAGGATTCTTTGTTTGTCTTTGGTTTTGGTGAGTGGGATTATGATATGCCTTGGTGATTTTCTTTTGGGGTCTATCCTATATGGGGTTCATGGAGCTTCTTGGATGGTCAGCTTTTCATCTTTCATGATATCGGGGAAGTTTTCTGCCAGCAATTCTTCAATGATCCTCTCTGTGTTTTCTGTTTTCTCCCCCTGTTCTGGAACTCCAGTCACTCACAGATTTTTGCCTTTGATTGTATCCCAGATAATTCTCAAGGTTTCTTCATTTTTCTTCATTCTTTTTTCTGATTTTTTCCTCAGAGTTGCAGCCAAGTGTTTGTCTTTAATTTTGCTGATCCTGTCTTCCATTGTTTCAAACCTGCTCCTCAGCCCTTCCATGACACTGTCCATTTCTGAAATCTTGTTGTTTATCTTTTGGATTTCTAACTGTTGTTTTTGTATGATTTCTAGTTGTGAATTTATTTTACCATTTTGTTCCTGTATTATTTTCTTGAATTCTTCCATTTTTTTGTCTGTAGTTTCCATGAATTTGTCTGCCTTTTCCATGAATTTGTCTATTTATTCCTCATTTTTGCTTCAACTCTTGGATAATTCTGAATATTAGAGATTTGAATTCCCTATCAGTTATACCTAGTGCCTTTCCTTCTACTGGAAGGTCACCTGGTGTTTTTTTTTTTGGACACCAGCTGGAACCATCCTGTCCTATTTTTGTAAATGTTTTGATATTGTCTGCTGTCTTTGGGGCATTCAGTGTTTATTTTCCTCATTCATTGATTGTAGATTTGTTTGTTTCCTCCTGCTTTTTTGTTTTATTTGGTTATGTCTGAGCAGGCAGGCTGCACGTTCTTTGTTTGCTCATCTGTGGGCACGATACTTTTCACCTCCTTCTCCAGTGGGCAGGGTCAGTCACTCAGGTATGGCTCAGCAGGGTAGGTCCAGTTGAAGGGGAGTTGCTGGGATGGGTTGTTTGTGGCACGTACCAGGGCTGACAGTGTGAACCAGGAATCAGTGCAGGGCTGGTTCCTGTAGGCCGTGTCTGTGCTGCTTGGGAGTGTGATGTTCAGCGCATGGTGCAGGTAGGCAGGAAGGAGGGGTAGATTGTGATGTGTGGCGCTAAGATGGGTATGGGAAAGAGGAGAGAGAGGAGAGAGGAACAGAAGCCAAAAACATACACACAAACAAAAAAAAGTGCTAAGGGAGCTTGCTGTTGGAATGGAGAGATGAGAACCTGAGAAATGGGGAAAAACAAAAATGAGAGAAAATAAAGAAAAAGGGTAAAAGAAAAAAATGAATAAATCGAGAAACTAGAAATGAAGACAGACAAAAAGGAATGAGAGAGAAGAAAACAAAGCAAAGAAACAAAAAATAACAAAAACCAAAAAAAAAAAAAAAAGAAATGCCCCCAGGGATGTCCCTGTGCATCTGTGCAGAGTAAGGGAGTAGCTCCCAAGCCGTGCAGTACTGCTAAGCTAGAAGGAGCTCCCAAGCTGAGAAAAGAAAAAGAAACAAACAGATCAAAACAGAACAAATCAGAGCAAACAAACAAACAAACATAAAAGCCCCAGGGGTCCCACCAGCATGGTGGCACGGGCCAGGAAGCAGTTTCACAGTCGAGCGGTGTTTTGCAGCCTTTCAGGAAGAAGCAAAGATGGTGCACAGAGCCAAGTATTTGAGAGAAAGGATGGCAAGGTGGTGAGAGGTAAAGAAGAAATCTAAAGAAGCGGAAAAAAGCAACACCAGCAGCCAACAAAAGGCACTCAGGGAGCCTGCCAGTGCAGGCGGGTGGAATCCAAGCAACACTGGGGTGAAGCTGGTGCTTCCTGACCAAGGGACTGCGGCTGCAGGAAGCAGAGGAGGCTAAGTGGAGGTGAAGCGGGGGAGGGGGGGTGGGAAAGCCTATATTGCTGGTTACCAGTTGTTCTGTCTCCTGCTGGAAGCTCTGTGGAGCTGCTTTCTCATAACCCCTGTTTGCTGATCTCCAATAGGAGTCCAAGATGGCAGATCTGTGCTGTGGTAGCTGATAGGGGACCTCTGCATGCATCTCTCCTTGCTCTCTGTTCTCAGTCAGTTTCTTATTCCATTCAGTGCTTGGCTGAGTTCTTTATCTCTTCATTTGATGCTTAGGGTTTCAGGATTGACATGTGACTCTGTTTGACTTAGTTTTTCTGATCTTTGCTGCAGAGGGACGGCGTGGTGCTTCTGACTACACCGCCATGTTGCCCCAAGTAGTTTTGCATACAGTTGTTAATGACTAAGTTTTCAGAAGTACATCACCAAGTCTTTCCTCTGAGGTGCCTCTGGGTGTACTCGAACCTCCAAACTTTTAGTTAACAGCCAAGTGAGTTAACCATTTGCACTACCCAGGGACCCCCTCTTTGACTCTTACCTCTATTTCCACCACACCTGCTGAAGCTGTCACCAATTAAACAGATGAAATTGTTGAATCTGCATCTACTAACAACCCTCCTATTATTAACTATTCCCCTGCTTCAATGACAAACACACACACTTCTGCACAGTCCTAATGATATGTGTAGCAGAAGTCCCGGCAAGGCTGTGTATGAAGCTTGGAAATGCCTGGCTTGTGTTGATGGATGACCTACCCAAACACATGTCTATTTTCATCCATTCATTATCATGGGCCTAGAAGCCTCTCTGGAAATTACTTGACTGTTGAACCTGGGGACCGGTAGAACATTGCCAAATAAGGAGAGCCAACAGAAGGCAGAAATAGAACGGATTGTGGAGGTCCCGGAGAAAGGGCCCACTCTCCTGGGCAGAAGAGCTGAACCAACGGGACCTAAAGCTTAGAGGAAAGCAGCAGTTGCAGGTATGACAAATGACTCTACTGGATGCTGCCCCCAAACTGGCCAAACTAACAGTGTGTATATGATGAGGAAGAACAAGGAGGATGTCCAATAAAATAACTAGGGAAGCTGTAAATCCTGGAGGACCCAGCATCTTTGCAGAGAGACCCCTCAAGAAGAGCAGAAATTGGAAAGGGGGAGGAGGAGGTTAAGCCTCAGGACACCAGAAGACCAGGAGGCAGCAGACACTGCCACCCCACTGTCATCCCCAAGAAGCATCAGCAGCTTGGAGGAGTCTTAGATCTCCTGGAGATTTGGGGCCCCAGAAACAAAAGCAAGCTCTACCTGTAAGTGCCATGTAGAAGAGTACAGAGAATGACACTGATTGGCCCTGCTTGTGTTACATAACAACTCATGGGACCAATCACCATGGTGGGAAGGATGTGGTCCAGTGAGTGGCACAGCCCTGAGACAGGTGCCCATTGGGCCAGCCAGCCGTCCCACAACCACACGTGGTGGGGGAGGAACAACAGGACCCAAAGGTGAACAGAGGTTCTGTTATCAGAGGAAAAGATGCTAGCAGTCCAAAACAGCAGATATATCTATATTGTTAGGTTAAAGAAATGGAAACCCTGAGTGGCATAAATGGTTAAGCGTTTGGCTGCTAACCGAAAGGTTGGTGGTTAGAACCCACTCAGAGAAAGCTCTAAAGAAAGGCCTGGTGATCTGCTTCTGAAAGGTCACAGCTTGAACACCCTACAGAGTGCAGTTCTACTCTACAACACATAGGGTTGCCGTGAGTTGGAATCAACTTGACAGCAATTTGTTGGTTAACCTAAAGAAAATCAAGAATACAAGGTTTGAATAAACTAAAATCATTTGAGAGAGGAGTATCAGAAAGAGAAGACGCAATGATGAGAATTTAAGGAGGAAACAAAGGCAGTCACATCCAAAGGGATATAAGCAAAGAGATAAACAAACAAAAATAGAAGTATAGGACTGAAGAAAGATAAAGGAATAAACTAAACCTCAATAAATCTACCATCTCGTGATGCCACCTAGCTCTGCAGACAGTAGGTTATTTCACTTAGTCCTCCCAAACGACCCTGCACAATGGATTATCATTCCCGTTTTAGAGTGGAGAAATGTGAGCCTCACAAGGTCAAACAACCCACCCAAGGTCATTCAGAGAGTTAAGTCACAGAATTGGAAATCGAACGCAGGTTTGACCGACCTCCAAACTTCTCCCATCCCCTTTCACATCTCTCTACTCCCTCATCCCCACCCTCAGCGTCCTCTCTATACCACACTGTCTCCTCAGTCCTGCAGAGTTGTCAAGTCAATCATGAGGATGCTGGAGCTGGTACAAGCATTTTTTGAAAATGCAATCGTAGCTGGGTTGGAGGTTAGTGTATAATTGGACGGGAGAGAGAATTAGGAAACCAGGGAAGTGTAAGGCACTGATGCTCAGATGTTAATGTTGTCAGCGTTTTGGGGTGCTGATTAAAACTGCACTGTCCAAACAAGAAAAAGGCAAACAACTCAACATAAAAACGGGCAAATGACTCGAATAAGCATTTCTCCACGAAGACATACAAACGACCAATAAGCCCAAGGAAAGATGCTCAAAGTCATTCAAACCACAAAGAAATACCATTTCACACGCAGTAGGATGGTCACTGGAAACCCTTGGGATGTAGTGGTTAAGAGCTATGGCTGCTAACCAAAAGGTCAGCAGTTCAAATCCACCAGGCAGGCACTCCTTGGAAATTCTGTGGGGCAGTTCTACTCTGTCATATAGGGTCTCTATGAGTCAGCATCGACTCGACAGGCAACGGGTTTGTTTTTTATTTTTCTTAGGATGGCTATTAAGGAACCCTGGTGGCAAAATGGTTAAGCATTTGGCTGCCATCAACCCTACCAGCAGCTCCCTGGGGTAAAAGACCTGAAAATCTGCTACTGTAAAAACTACAGCCTCGGAAACCCTATAGGGCAGTTCTACTCTGTCATGTAGGGTCGCTATGAGCAGAATCAACTCGACGGCACACAGCAATTGGATGGCTATTAGGGAGCCCTGGTGGTGCAGTGGTTAAGCACTCTGCTGCCAAGTGAAAGGTCAGAGGTTCGAACCCACTAGTCACTCCACAGGAGAAATGACCTAGCAATCGGCTCCCATAAAGATTACAGCCCAGGAAACCCTATGAGGAAGTTCTCCTCCATCATACAGGGTCGCTCTATGAGTTGGAATCTATTCAATGGCTCACAATAACAACAACAAGATAGCTATAACCAGAAAGAAAAGGAAAACTGCAAGTATTGGTGAGGATGTGGAGAAATTGGAACCCTTGTCCATTGCTGGTGGGAATGTAAAACGGAAAACAGTTTGGCAGTTCCTCAAAAAGTAAAGCACAGAATTACCACATGACCCAGCAATTCCACTCCTAGGTATATACCCAAGAGACTTAAAAGAAGAGATTCAAACAGATACTTGTACACCAATGTTCACTGCAGCATTATTCACAATAGCGAAATGGTGGAAACAACCTAAATGTCTGTCAGCAGACAAATGAATAAACAAATGTGGTATATCCACATAATGGAATATTACCGCACTAGAAAGAGAAATCAAGTCCTGATACACGCTGCCACACGGATGAATCTTGAAAACACTATGCTGAGTGAAATAAGTCAGACACAAAAGCACAAATATATGATCCCACTTACATGAAATGTCTAGAAAAGGCAAATTCATTGAGACAGAGAGTAGACGAGTGGTTACCACGGGCTGGGGGAGGGGGGGGGCGTTACTGCTGAGGGGCACGGAGTTTCTGCTTGCGGTGATGAAAAACTTGGAAACGGATAGAGTGATAGCTGCATGACAGGGTGACTGTGATCAATACCACTGAATTGGACACAAAAATGGCAGACTTATCTTGGCAAATGATGAGGGCAAATTTGTGTTATATACATTTTAACCACATAAAAAAAATTTTAATGAACTCTCCAGGTCCTCGTCACAAAGATTCAGATTCTTTGGGCCTGAGGTGAGGCCTCATAATGTCACCTTTAACAAGCACCAGCTGATTAAGGCAGACAGTTGGCAGACCAGGAACTCAAAAACACTGGTGAGAAAACGAGGGGGGGGGGTGAATAACAGGTGGCTGTTGGGCCGTTGAGTCGACCGCGACTCATAGCGACCCTGTGTGGCAGAGCAGAACTGCCCCACAGGGCTTTCTAGGCCGTAATCTTTACAGGAAGAAATCACCAGGCCTTTCATCCACGAAGCCGCCAGGTGGGTTCGAACCACCCACTTTTCAGTTAGCAGCCAAGTGCTTAACCATTGCACCACGAGGGCTCCTTTCGTGATAGGAAGGGGTGATAAATACAGGAGAAAGAAGTGTGTGTTTTACTATGGTGAGAATTGGAAAAGAGGAAAAAGAAGTGTCCAGGGCAATACTAAACCTAGTTATCTGTTTCTGAAGGTGGATGTAGTCTTGGTCCCAGAAAGAGAATATTCTGGAAGAGCTAGACAGTTGGGGTGGGAGGGGTGGAGGGAGAAGGTGCCTCCTGCATCACCAAGTGGCAAAGGACCAAACCTAAGCTGAGGCTTAAAATAGTTATTAAAACTTGATCTAAGGTTATAAAAGAGTAAGGAAAAAAAGGAGAGTAAAGAATGCACTAAGTCAATGTTATTGATTTACACTCTGCGAGAAACGCCAGAACTATTATTTAGATGTCAAAATAACTCCAAGAAGAGTGCAAGGCCGTTTTGATCATTTGAAACCAAATACCTGCCTTCCTTGAGATGAGGCTTTCAGACAGAGCGCCTCCTTAAATACCACTGCGATGCTCTAAACAGGTCACATTTCCCCTTCAAAGGTTATATACCACGTTAAATTATGTGCAATTTCAAAAAGAACAAGTCCTTGTCCTACTTTGAGTCCCTTCTCTTAAAAGCATGTTTTGACTAAGATTAATTTACAGCCCAAGGAGATCTGGGGAAAAGAAAGAGACTTGAAATTGCAAGTAAAAATAACTAAGAATAGTGGTCGCTTCTTAAATATCAAGTAACATTGCTTCAGGAATGGGACCAGATTTGCATCCAGCTACAGGTGAAAGGGTCGACTGTCTGATTTTCTGTGTCCGGGAGGTGCTCCGGGGGTGGGGATTGAGTTGGCTGCCACAGTGCTTGCAGTCGCCTTAATGGGTGCCAACCCTGGGCAGTCTGCTCAGCCTCTAAGCAGCGCAGCAGACAGGAAGTGGTAAAGTAGGAAAAAGGAGGACGCAGATGCGTGTTTACCTGCAGGAGTGCCTTGAGGATAGTTAGTGACTGCTCATGAAGCCCTAGAGAGAGGATCAGCAAGACGGCTCTGTGCATTTTCCTTTAATAAAAACAGCTGCCAACCAGTTAACTCTGACTCACAGTGACACCATGTGTGTGAGAACAAAGCTGTGCTCCATAGGATTTTATGGCTGATTTTTCAGAAGTAGATCGCCAGCCCTTTCTTCCGAAAGTGTAGACTCAAACCTCTGTGTAGACTCAAACCGTCAACCTTTTGGTTAGCAGCTGACTGAGTTAAACGTTTGCACCACCCACGGACTCCTGTCTTTTCCTTTAGGCTTCTATGACTCATCTTTGTCTCCTGCATTTAGCTGCATCTTGACGGCTCCAACAGCCATAGTCCATGCTCACCTAGAGCGCTGTTTCTATACTAAATAAGACCTTTTATTTTCTTAATAAGGTTTTCCATAATAATTTATCATTTGTATTTTAGTGGGATTCTTTTAAGCATTTTCTTAGAATTCTGCTTTTTTTCATGTATGTTAGGGGTCACTTCGTCAGTCATTTATGCAACACGTGCTTTATGGATTGAATTGTGTCCCCCGGAAATATGTGTCAGAAATCCTAAACTCTGTACCTGTGGATGTAATTCCATTCGGGAACAGGATTTTCTTTTTGTCATGTTAATGAGGCCGTATCAGTGTCGAGAGTCTTAAGCCAATCACTTCTGAGATATAAAAAGAGCAGATAAGGTACAGAGCAAGAAAGCACACACGGAAAAAGTGATGCCATGTGGAGGAGACCGCCAGGCACCACAGAAGCGGACCCAAGAAAGCCTTCCGCTGGAGATGGTGTCTGTATTTGGACTTCTAGTCTCTTATTAAACTGTGAGAAAATAAATCTGTTTGTTGAGGCCAACCACTTGTGGTATATCTGTTACAGCAGCACTAGGAAACTAAGACAGAAATCAATACACCTAGTTATCACGGACAGTCAAAGAGGCCTCAAGAGAGCCTGCCGAGGCAGATAGTACCCGGGATTATTTACCTCTGAAGGAAGAAAACTTACTTGTAACTCACGACTTTCGCATATAGTCACTTTGATAATTCCATGTCCAGCATTTTTTTTATTGGTCATATGCAAATTACTGAAAGGAAAAGATGTTTTTAATAGGATAGGGAATTAACAAGTGCACGGTGGACTTTGATCTGCTGGGGCATTTCCTGAGACCTTGGATTTTAAACTCTGGCCCAATATTTACTTCTTTAAGACGAGGTTATACCAGAAACATTAACAGAATCCACTATTAAAGCCCCGTAGAATGGCGGAGCAGTCTAAGGCATTGTTCTGTTATAAATTGATCCATAACAATATCAACTTGCAAATACCATTGTTGTTAGCTGCTTTCAAGTCAGCCCCCAACTCGTGGTGATCCCACACACAACTGAACGAAATGCTGCCTAGTCCTGCGCCATACCCATGATAGGCTGAGGACCAGACCATTGTTGTGATCCACAGGATTTTCAGAAGTAGATCACCAGACCTTTCTTCCTAGTCTAGCTTAGTCTGGAAGCTCCGCTGCAACTAGTTCAGCATCAGGGCAACATGTTAGCCTCCACTGACAGATGGGTGGTGGCTACACGTGAGGTGCGTTGGCTGGGAATCACACCCAGGCCTCCCAAGTGAAAGGCAAGAATTCCACCACTGAACCAAGTTTCATAGGTTAAACCATACTACCGAAATAAATCAACTATATATAATAAAAGCACTGTATTAGTGGGAAGGGATTGGTCTTATTTTCTAACCTCAGTTATTAAGATGGACTTCCACTCAATCAGAAACCCTTGAACATTCATTGCAGATCCAAATGATAAAATATGACAAAATATATATCTTAGAAACCATCTGTATTTAGCTTCTGATGGGAAAAATAAATGTTGAGGATATAGTATTTAATAAATAAGCAACAAAAGCTTTTCACTCAATAAACTTATGATCTGAAAAACTGCTGCTGTTAAGTTGAATAGCAGAGTTACTATTTCAATAAACAATGAGACACAATCCGGAAGGCACTTAATCCATCATTTATAAAATCTATACAGATCATCAAACGTGAGTAGCCTATGGGGAGTTATGGCTTCTGGTGATAAATTGCTGTTGATCCATAGGATTTATTATTTTTCTTCACTGAGATGCATAACTATACAACTCCATGAAGATCCTCAAATATCTGTCCTCTGCAAATGGCATAATGTAGCCAAGAGGCAGTCTACATACATGGGATCATATCACAGAGACGTAAGGTCCTGGAAACAGCCCTAGATACCTGCCGTCCAGTCAACGCAGACTCATGGCGACCTTATGTACAACAGAACCAGACGCTGCCAGGTCCTGCATCATTCTCACAATTGTCAGCATGTTCGACTATATCGTGTTGACTGTGCTGTCAATCCATCTCAGTGATGGTCTCCCTCACCCTTGTTGGCCCTCTACTTCACCAAACATGATGTATTCCTCCAGCAATTGATCCCTCAGCAGAGCTTCCAGACTAAGACAGACTGGGAAGAAAGGCCTGGCTATCTACTGGAAATTAGCCAATGAAAACCTTATGGATCACAAGAGAACACTGTCTGATTCACTTGCTTTGGACACATCATCAGGAGGGATAAATGGCTGGAATGTTTGGTGACACAGAGTGCCAGTGCAGGCGAGGGAGACCCTAGCTGAGATAGATTGGCACAGTAGTTGCAATGATGGACTCAAAGATGCTGGTGATTGAGGACGACACAGGACTCGACAACACTTAGTTTTGTTGTATGTAACATTGCCATAAGTCAGAGTCTATTTGAAGGCAGCTAATCTGTTGTGCATAGGATCGCAACGAGTCAGAACCAACTTGAAGGCATCTAACAACACCAACAACAAACAGCAAAACAAGACCCGTCCCTTTCTGACCCTGGTGGAATGTGGTGAGGACACGGGGAACTCAGAGGTAGGAGGTCAAGACAAGCCAACAGGTGTTTATTTTTAAAGTGAGGATATCAGGGTAGAGGTATCTGGCCCTGCTACCTGAGTCAGCCTCTGGTAGGCTGATAGTCTACCCCATACCAACCCAGGGCATAAACACATCCTAGTAAACTTGGTAGCACAAAAAGCATGGTCATTTGGAAGGAGTCCTTGAAGGTCATCTGTCCTGCGTTACTTCAGTTAATTCTCCAGTAGCAGGGATCCTGGCCTGAAGCCAGGTTGAGAATAAGGCTCAGGGTTCTGCAGGCAGCAAAAGCCAGCAAGCAAAAGAGAACTGATGCATCCAGGAGGTATTTCCTGAGCCTAAGAACAGTCTCGGAACTTCACCAGTTACAGACAGGAGAACCAGCTGTGGGGCGAGGAGCTGTGTAAACACACACTCGCCCCTTGTACCTCACAACCATTTTAAGGAAAGAAACAAGAGGAGGCTATTTGAGCATGTTTACCTTTAGGCTGTTGCCTAAAGGCGCTATTTAAATTCAATCAGGGCTTTTTAAATTCAGTTGGAAGGAACTCAGATTTAAACTGGATGGACTAAAAGCCACATTTTACCTGATAACTTGTAGGGAGGGCTGGGGGGAAAAGACGACCTCAACTGCAGACACAATGAAAGAATCACATTTTCTCTGTAACTGGTATGGTCCTTGGGTGGTTCAAACGGTTTGCACGTGACTGCTAACCTAATGGGTGGCAATCTGAACGTACCCAGCAACCCCTCAAAGAAAGGCTTGGTGATGTGCTTCCATCAAGATTACAGCCAAGAAAACCCTACAGGGCAGTTCTACTCTTAACACACGGGATCCCACATGAGTCAGTACAGCTTGGTTTTTTGTTTGTATGTTTGATTTGGTTTCTGTAACCAATGCCATCAAGTGCAACTCCATGTGTGTCAGAGTAGAACCGTGCTCTGTAGGGTTTTCAGTGGCTGATTTTTCAGAAGTAGATCACCAAGCTTTTCTTCCGAGGGGACTCTGGGTAAACTCGAACCGCCAACCTTCTGGTTAGCAGGCGTGCACGCTGACCATTTGCGCCATCCAAGGACTCAGTTTCTCTGCAGTGTAGGTAAATTGATGACCCTACACCATAGTCAGCATCCGTCAGGATGCCCATTTAATCCCAAGGATAATACCACATGAATTTCAAATAACACAAAAGTCCTGTCCCAGCAAGTGAAGCTTCATGACTCCTGAACGTCCTGTGCCCAGTGGCACAATCTGCCCTCGGAACTAAAAAATTAAAAATGTCTTAAAAGGAGTAGCAATAACTAAAGAGGAGACAAGAACAGTCAAGACAAAAGGAAAGTTGGAAGATGTGTCCTGTGAGTCGTATTTTTAAGGAAAGCAAGGAGGGGAGAAGAATGGTTATTCTCCTGATGACTGTATCAGACTCTGAGGTTTGATGAAAGAAATGACCTTGAACCACGGCAGAGCATAATAAAACAATTTCCAGTAAGTATCCTAACTCAAATTAACGATTTACTTTTTATTTTTAAACTGCATTCAGCCAAGATTCGCATGCATTAGGTTACAATGATTAACATTTGAAATTCGACCTTGAAATAATCTTTATATTATAAATTCTTAATGATCAAAACAATGTTCTCAGTGATTAAAACATATTAGTAATTAATTATTAAAGGAGAATAATTGCAAATACACACTCCTAAAATCTCTAGGCTTTTAAACCATTTATACAAATGACTGGACATTTTTTAAATTTTCCAAGAGGAAAAAACTCCATCTGATTCTCATTTTAATTGTCAAACAACAACAACAGAGAAAGCACCTCTCTGCCTCTTATTTTCTGTTGTCTTACATGCTAGAAATGCAAGTAACTACTTTTGATCCCATCAAAGCCAAAAAAAGAAAACAAAATTGCTCTGTATAAATCTGGAACATTAAAAAAAAAAAAAACAAACGTCTTAAGTAAGGTTAATAAAAGGTTTGCAGTTTTGATTATCTTTTTTTTTTTTAAGTACTTTGTGACGAGTTTAAATAGACTATAGATGGGGCATCATCCTACAGCTGCAATTAACGACTATGCTTGAAGCCCCAACGGCAATAGAGCAGGTAGAACTCTGCCTGAGCTACTGGATTCACCTGAACAAGTTTTACTAAGTAATGAGGTTTCAAGTGGAGTCCAGAGTTGGTGCAAACGGTGAATGTGCTCAGCTGCTAACCGAAAGATCGGCTGTTAGAGTCCACCCAGGGGTGCCTCGGAAGAAAGGCCTGGGGGTCTATTTCTGAAAAATCAGCCATTGAAAAACCCGTGGGGCGCAGTTCTACTCTGACACACATGGGGTCATCACGAGTCAGAGTCAACTTAATGGCAACTGGTTTTGGCTTTAAGATTTCAAGAAATAATTACAGACTCATGGACCACAACTACCACGGCCTCCACCAGACTGAGTCCAGCACAACTAGATGATGCCCGGTTACCACCACTGACTGCTCTGACAGGGATCACAACAGAGGGTTCTGGACAGAGCTAGAGAAAAATGTAGAACAAAATTCTAACTAACTCACAAAAAAAGACCAGACTTACTGGTCTGACAGAGATTGGAGAAACCCCGAGAGAATGGCCCCCGGACACCTTTTTAGCTCACTAATGAAGTCACTCCCGAGGTTCACCTTTCAGCCAAAGATTAGACAGTCCCATAAAACAAAACAAGACTAATGGGGCACAATAGCTCAGGGACAAGGACTAGAAGGCAGGAGGCAACAGGAAAGCTGATAATAGGGAACCCAAGGTCGAGAAGGGAGAGTGTTGACATGTCAGGGGGTTGTTAACCAACATCATAAAATAGCATGTGTACTAACTCTTTAATGAGCAACTATTTGTACTGTAAACCTTCATCTAAAGTACAATAAAAAATAAATAAATAAAAGAAATAATTACATCTCATGCCACAGAGAAAAAAATTCAACCAGATATTGGCCCCATGTACTTTAAGCAATCTCTCCCAATGCCGTGGATCTCTTACACACCTGGATCCTCTTACCTGGAGTAGATTTCCTCTCAACAGAAGAAATAGCAGTACGCGTGCAAGCTGGGGATGACCTTGCTACCACCAGCCAAGGTCATTCCAAGGTCAAGGTGAGGGCCCATCAGGTGCACTGGCCTCCCAAGGGCTGACCACTTGTGGTCAACTATCCAAAGGAAGATTGAAAACGTATTCCCTAAGCTCTTCCCAGTCCAGCCCCTCGTCCACAGAGTTCCATCAGAAATGAAGAACTTGAATGGAAAAAAAGAAAAGGCATTTGCTTGGGCATTTGATTTGCGCCATTTTCTGAGTTGTCAAGCATTACTTTTCTCAATTTGCTCTTTGCTGGCCATTAACATACTTTTCCAATATAAAGTAGCAGTATTTGAAATGGTGCCTGTATTAGTTTTCTATTGCTGCATGACAAATTTTCAGAAACTTATTGACTTAAAACACACAAGCTTATTATCTCACAATTTCCACAGGTCAAGAGTTCGGCACATTTTAGTTGTGTATTAGTTTCTTAGAGTTGCTGTGACAAAAGTACCACAAACTAGGTGCTTATAAGAACAGGAATTGACTGTCTCACGGTTCTAGAGGCGAGGAGTCCGAGACCAGGTGTCAGCAGTGTCGATGCTTTCTGGGGACTCTAAGGAATCATCTGGTCCACATCTCTCTCCTAGCTTCTGGTGGCGACCGGCCATCCTTGGGATCCTTGGCTGGCAAAACATCCACCTCCACCGCCACAAGGCTGTCCTTCCTCTGTCTGTATCTCCTCCTTTTTTATAAGGACATCACTCATATTGAATTAGTGGCAACCCTACTCCATAATGCCCTCACATTAACTGACAACATCTTCAAAGACCCTATTTCTAAAAAAGGTCATGTTCACAGCGGCTAGAAGTTAGACCTTCAATGTATCTTTTCAGGGGATACAATTTAATCCATAATAGCTCCGTTCTCTGTTCAGGGTCTCACAAGGCTAAAAGCAACTTGTTAGACAGGAGGCTCTTCATCTCGAGGCTCAACATGGGAAGGATTCACTTCCAAGCTCCCTCAGATTGTTGACAGAATTCATCTCCTTGTAGCTGTATAACTGAGGTCCTCATTTTCTTGCCAGCTGTCAGCCAGGGCTGACACATTCAGTTAACCACACTCAGCCCCTAGAGGCTGCTTTCAGGTCCTTGCCACGTGGCCCCCTACATAGGCCCTCTCATACTTGGAGTCTATCTCTCCACGAAGGACCCAGTCCCTTTTAAGGGCTCACCTTATTAGGTCAGGCCTACCTAGGATAACCTCCCTTTTGATTAGCTCGAAGTCAACTAATTTGGAACTGTCTTAGGCTGGGTCCTCTAGAGAAGCAAAACCAGTAAAGTGTATAAATATATATAGAAAGATAATTATATCAAGGAAATGGCTTTCTTAGTTGTAGAGGCTGGAACATTCCCAGTCTGTGGATCAGGCTGGAGGCTTCTCCTGATTCATGTAGCTGCAGGGGCTGGTGAATCCAAGATCGGCAGGTCAGACAGCAGCGCTCTGGCTCACAGAATGTGAAGATCAATGAATCCCAAGATTGGCAGGTAAGCTGCTAGCTCAAGTCCCAAAAACCAGAGGTCAGATGAACAGGAGCCAGCTGCAGGATTCAGAGTAAGCAAAAGCCCCCAAGCCTTTCCAGAAAGTCCACCTATATGGGATGCAGGCTACGTTCCCAAGGAACCTCCCTTTCAACTGATTGGCTACTCACAGTAGATCCCATCACGGAGGTGATCACATCATTATATGACTGCCAAACTACATCATAATCACCAAACCACTGAGAATCATGGCCCAGCCAAGCTGACGTACAACCTTAACGATCACGGGAACCCTAACTGCATCTGCAAAATCCCTTCATCTTTGTCATATAACGTAACCTATTCATCATATTCACAGTGCCATCCACACTCAAAAGGAGGAAATTATACAGAACATGTATACCAGGGATGGTCCCTGGCTGGCACAAATAGTTTGCACTTGACTACTTACCTAAAGCTTATTGGTTTGAACCCATCCAGCAGTGCTTCAAAAGAAAAGCCTGGCAATCTGCTTCTGTAAGGATTACAGCCGAGAAAACCCTATAAAGCAGTTCTACTCTGTCATGTGGGGTCTCCTTGAATTGGAATCAACTCAATGGCAATGGGAGGTCCCTGGGTGGCAGAAAGAGTTTGCACTCAACTACTAACCAAAAGATTTGTGGTTCAAATCCACCCAGTGGCACCAGGGAAGAAACGTCTGGTGATCTGCTTCAGTAAAGATCATAGCCAGCAAAACCCCAGAGAGCTCAGTTCTACTCTGTAACACATGGGGTTGCCATGAGTCGGAATCAACTCAACAGCGACGGGTTTGGTTTTGGTTTGGTACACCAGGGGGCAGGAATCTTGGGACCATCTTAGAATTCTGCCTACTAGAGTACAAGATTCTAGGTCAAACTCTCTATTACCCTCTATTAAAAGTGCAAGTAAAGAGTTTTATTGAGGAATAGAGAGATTTGAGAATGAGGAGTCACCATAGATAGTGCTCCGCGATGCGGGAGGGGAGTAAGGTTATCTACAGGGTGGAGCAAACAAAAGTTACCTGCTTGCAAAGGGATCGTCAAGCCACAGTCTTTCTTAACACCCTTTCCTCATTCAGCAACTCTATTTGTTAACATCCTGGAACATTCTGAACAAAGTAGTCTTCCGAGAACATTTGGGTCAAACTTTCTGTAACAACAGCATATCTGATCCCTTCCTCTTATCTTAAAATAACAGGCTGTGTATGCTTCAACCCTAAGTCACAGATTTACAATGAATCATACGAAAGGCGGAAGTGAAGCTAAAGTCTTAGTGAGTGAATCAAAATGGAGTCTGAATTAGGTCTGGGTCAGTTATTTTTAGTTCTGCCAGGCACCTCAGGTTTTGGGGTCCACTCACAGGCTGGACAATTGTAACAAAATGGCCATTCCTCACCACTACGAACTTTTTGAATGACTACTGAACTCCATGTTCCTGTGAATAAGGAGCATATCTCCTCTGAAGAGAGTGGATAGATTGTTCTATCAGAAACAGTCTTCTGAAGAAAGGTCAAGACCAGAACTCAGAACTTAGATGGGCAAAGGAGCCCTTGCTTTTCATGTAGGCTCTCTCTTGAGTCAGGATCTGGAGACTCACAGAATGAGCTGGTGGTAGGAAAACAGAGGTCTCTGCCTATGGAGGCTGTTGAAAATGAAGCAGGGGCTTCCCTCAGGAGACCCACAAGTTGAAGAGGAGAATAACTACATAGTTAGTTCCCACTAATAAAGTCTTATTTGTAAAGTTCCAGCCTGGTTTGGACCACACTACGTGAAATCCAGGAAGGATTGTGAGTCTGAGGCCATACTTGGGCCAGAGCCAAACTTAGGGAGCCACTGGAATAGGTCAGTGGGGGCCCCCCAAAGAGGTGAATCCCAGGGAACAAGAACACTATCTGTGTGGTCCAGTTCTCCCACCCTACATGGAGAGTCTCCTTCTACTACCAACCTTGATTAGACTGAATTAACATAGGTTTCCTTACACCAATAATCAGTAAATATTAACACCAAGTAAACTGTAATAATGGCATCACTTACTGGAGTTTCCTAGTGTGTCAGTCTCTGTGCTAAGCAATTCATGGACATTCTTTCTTCAACCATATCATCAGTTGCCGTCAAATCAATTTCCACTCATGGTGACTCCATGTGTTCAAGAGTAGAACTGCCCCCCACAGGATTTTCAATAGCTGTGATCTTTCAGAAATCGATAGCCAGGACTTTCTTCCAAGGCACCCTTGGGTGTACTTCAACCACCAATCTTTTTGTTAGCAGCCGAGTGCATTAACCGTCTGTACTATCCAGGGACTCCTCTTGAAACATTATTACTCAGTAAAACTTGTTCAGGAGAATCCAGTCTGCAACTAACTCTCAAATGGTACACACACACACACACCCCTATATCTGTCTACTAGTTTGTCTATCTATCTAGAGAGTTGTGTTGACACAGTGGCTGCAACAATGGACTCAACCATAGCAACGATTGTGGGGATGGCACAGGACTGAGCAACCCTATGATTCGGAGCCAACTCAACAGCACCTAACAACAACAACAAACCATTACAGGGTCCAAATTGATGACATTTTATTGACAAAGTCACTACAAGTGGGTTCTTTACTCATTGCTCTCCTAAAAAGTGAGCAAATCGATCTTACTTCCTAGATGTGTCAGATGGGCAAAATTACACGAAAAGAAATACAGGTACAATGAGTCCCTGACAGTCCTGAGTAAGTCAATCCATTACTTCTCAGTCCAAAATGCATTTTGTTTCAATCCACTATTTCTTTAAAATTGCTGAGTAAAATTTTGCATATGACTCTTAGGTATCCCAAAATTCTCAAATTCCTGCATGTTCAACATCAATTTAAAGAAGATACTCTTATGATTCTAGTGTATAAAAAATGGTGATGCTATTGTATAGCCATGGGATGATGAGGCCAAGGTCATTTGGGTTATATCAATAATAAGAATTCATAATATTCGCTACAGGGACTTCTCATATTTGTTATATGACTTCATTATGGTGTGTTGCTTGTTACTTGCTTTTCAAATACATTATAAATGTTGTAAACGTCCATTAGTATTTATCAACATTTCAGGGGTTGATTAGAGTCGGTATTTGGGGAACACAGAGGAACTATTTGTGCTATGAACTCAACATGAAGAGGTCCAATAGATCCTTTGGGAAAGGAGCAATAAGCAAGAATCTTGGGTCATCTAGAATTAATGGCATTTGCTGTCTGTGGGTTTATCAGTTAGCTCTTATCTAGAAGTATCTCAGAAAGAAAACAGTTGAGGCAGGGGCACAAATACAGTCTAATGTTATAATAAAAGATCACCATTTTGATGTGTCCATAGTTTATCTTTGCTTTTACTTTCCATCTTGATTTTTTAATGGAAGTCAACAAACTTTCTATAAAGGGCTAGATAGTAAATATTTTCAGCTTTACAGGCCATATACGGTCTTTGTAACTCCTACTCAACTCTACATTTGTAAGACCAAAGCAGCCATGGACAGTATCTAGATGAATGGTCATGGCTGTGTTCCAATAAAACTGCATTTACAAAAACAGGCAGCAGGCTGGATTTGGCCATGGGCCATAGTTCATCCTGAATTACACTATACAACATCAATAGAGCCATGACTTATACTTTACAATTTATGTAGCTATTTTCAAGCATGATTATGTTTCATATTTATCCTGTTTCAGACAAATGTCTATTTTCTTTTCTTTCTGTATATTTTCCAAATTACATTGCAATGCTATGTCACCAATTTGGAGGAGCCACATTTTAATGCAAGGGCACATTGTGTTGTGGAGAAAAACTACTCATCACTCAAGTCTCTCCAATGCCATACTATGGACATTCATCATCACTCCACATAGTGGATACAGAGTTGAACCTCATGAAAACAAAATGATTGGGAAGGAGCAGAACAACAACTCTTGGGTGGAAGTTGTGAAATCGTTTTTGGAAATTCTCTTCTTTACTCTCATACTCCTTAACTTTCCACTTTTGGAGTGGGATTTTGTGTGGTAAGATTTGGGGAGGTGTGTTTTAAACAGGGCTTTGAACCGGTTAGTTCTAGTTCGAACCCCTGCTGAGAATTTGCATTTCTACCCCAGAGATACTGAATTAGAATCTACATTTTAACAAGATCCCCACGTGATTCTTGTGTGTGATAAATTTTGAGAACCACTGCTCTACTAGTGGTTCTCAGAATTGGTCCCTAACCACAAATTTCTAGAAACACACTACCTACCTGAACTAACACAAACCGAGGTAGAAAAACTAAATAAATCCATGACAAAAGAAGAGATTGAAGAACCAATAAAAAAAAAAAACTCCCCAAAAAAAGCCCTGGCCCGGACACCTTCACTGGAGAATTCTACCAAACTTTCAAAGAAGAGTTAACACCAGTACTACTAAAGGAATTTCAGAGCATAGAAAAGGAAGGAATATTCCTGAACTCATTCTATGAAGCCAGCCGATACTAAAGCCAGGTAAAGACACCACAAAAAAAGAAAATTACAGACCAATATCCCTCATGAACATAGACACAAAAATCCTGAACAAAATTCTAGCCAACAGAATTCAACAGCATATCAAAAATGTAATTCATCACGATTAAGTGGGATTCATACCGGGTATGCAGGGATAGTTAACATCAGAAAATCAATTAATGTAATTCATCACATAAATAAAACCATAGATAAGAAGCACATGATCTTATCAATTGATGCAGAAAAGCATTTGACAAAGTCCAACACCCATTCCTGATAAAAACTCTCAGCAAAATAGGAATAGAAGGTGTGATGGTTAAGATTGTGTGTCAACCTGGCTGGGCCATGATTCTTAGTGTTCTGGCAGTCGTATAATGTTGTGATCACTTCACTGTTAAGATTTGATACGTGATCACCCCCATGATGGGATCTGCTGAGTGGTACTGGTGTGGGCAGGGCCTATGGTGGCTCACTGCTCCCTCAGCCTTCATCTCTCCACCCTCTACCACCTAGTCCTTCCTGCTGTTTGCTTGTTCTGGATCCTGCAACTGGCTTCTGTTTGCCTGACCTCTGGTTCTTGGGACTTGGGCTAGCAGCTTACCAGCAGTCTTGCCTACCAATCTTGAGATTCGTCAGTCTTCACAGCCTGCAACAGCACTGCTCTCTGGCCTGCCGACCTTGAGTTTACCATCCCCTGTGGCTACGTGAATCTGGAGAAGCCTCTTTCTTGCCCCACAGACTTGGGATATTATAGCCTCTAAAAACTGCATGAGCCATTTCCTTGATATAAATCTCTCTCTCTGTATATATATACATGTATGTATCTATATATATATGCTTTACTGGTTTTGCTTCTCTAGAGAACCCAGGCTAAGACAGAAGGGAAATTCCTTGACATAATAATGGGCATTTATACAAACCCAACAGCTAACATCATTTTAAACGGAAATAGACTGAAAGCATTCCCCTTGAGAACAGGAACCAGACAAGGATGCCTTTTATCATCACTCTTATTCAACATTGTGCTGGAGGTCCTAGTCAGAGCAACAAGGCAAGAAAAAAGAAATCGAGGGCATTCGAATTGGTAAGGAAGAAGTAAAAGTATCCCTATTCATAGATGATATGATCTTATACTGAGAAAACCCCCAAAGAATCCACAATAAAACTACTGGAACTATTAGAAGATTTCAGCAAAGTATCAGGATACAAGATAAACATACAAAAATCAGTTGGATTCCTCTACACCAACAAAGAGAACTTCACAGAGGAAATCACCAAGTCAATACTATTTACGATAGCCCCCAAGAAGATAACGTACTTAGGAATAAATCTAACCAGAGACGTAAAAGACCCATGCAAAGAAAACCATAAAACACTACTGGAAGAAACCAAAAGAGACCTACAAAAGTGGAAAAACATACCATGCTCATGGATAGAAAGACTCAACATTGTGAAAATGTCAATTCTACCCAAAGCGATCTGCAGATACAATGCAATCCCCATTCAAATTACAATGGCATTTTTTAACGAGATGGAGAAACAAATCACCAACTTCATATGGAAAGGGAAGAGGCCCTGGGTAAGTAAAGCATTACAGAAGAAGAACAAAGTGGGAGGCCTCACACTGCCTGATTTTAGAACCTATTATACTGCCATGGTAGTCAGAACAGCCTGGTACTAGTACAACAGCAGATACATAGACCAGTGGAACAGAATTGAGAACCCAGATGTAAATCTATCCACCTGTGAGCAGCTGATATTTGACAAAGGCCCAAAGTTCACTGGGTAAAAGACAGTCTCTTTAACAAATGGTGCTGGCATAACTGGATATCCATCTTCAAAAAATGAAACAGCACCCCTACCTCACACCATACACAAAAACTAACTCAAAATGGATCAAAGACCTAAATATAAAATCTAAAACGATAAAGATTATGGAAGAAAAAATAGGGACAACGTTGGTGTTGGTGTTGTTAGGTGCCGTCGGTCAGTTCTGACTCATAGCAAGCCTATGTACAACAGAACGAAACACTGCTCAGTCCTGCACCATCCTCACAATTATTGTTATGCTTGAGCCCATTGTTGCAGCCACTGTGTCAATCCATTTTGTTGAGTCTTCCACTTTTTCGCTGGCCCTCCACATTACCAAGCATGATGTCCTTCTCCAGGGACTGATCCCTCCTGATAACCTGTCAAAATATGTGAGACGTAGTCTCACCATCCTTGCTTCTAAGAAGTATTCTGGTTGCACTTCTTCCAAGACACATTTGTTCATTCTTTTGGCAGTCCATGGTATATTCAATATTCTTTGCCAACAATTCAATATTCTTTGCCAACAATTCAAAGGCACCAATTCTTCAGTCTTCCTTACTTATCATCCAGGTTTCACATGCATATGAGGTGACTCAAAACACCATGGCTTGGATCAGGCGTACCTCAGTCTTCAAGGTGACATCTTCGCTTTTCAACACTTTAAAGAGGTCTTTTGCAGCAGATTTGTCCAATGCAATGTGTCTTTTGATTTCCTGATTGCTGTTTCCATGGGTGTTGCTTGTGGATCCAAGTAAAATGAAATTCTTGACAACTCCAATCTTTTCTCCGTTTATCATGATGTTGCTTATTGGTCCCGTTGTGAGGATTTTTGCTTTCTTAATGTTGAACTGTAGTCCATACTGAAGGCTGTGGTCTTTGATCTTCATCAGTAAGTGCTTCAAGTCCTCCCCACTTTCAGTAAGCAAGGTTGTGTCATCTGTATATCGCAGGTTGTTAATGAGTCTTCCTCCAATCCTGATGCCCTGTTCTTCTTCATATAGTCCAGTTTCTCAGATTATTTGTTCACCATACAGATTGAATAAATATGGTGAAAGGATACAACCCTGACACACACCTTTCCTGACTTTAAACCATGCAGTATCCCCTTGTTTTGTTCGAATGACTGTTTCTTGATCTATGTACAGGTTCTTCATGAGCACAATCAAGTGTTCTAGAATTCCCATTCTTCACAACATTTTCCATAATTTGTTATGATCCACACAGTCAAATGTCTTTGCATAGTCAATAAAACACAGGAAAGCATCTTTCTGGTATTCTCTGCTTTCAGCCAGGATCCATCTGACATCAGCAATGATGTCCCTGGTTCCACATCCTCCTCTAAATCTAGCTTGAATTTCTGGCAGTTCTCTGTTGATATACTGCTGCAGCTGCTTTTGAATAGTCTTCAGCAAAATTTTACTGACATGTGATATTAATGATATTGTTCGATACTTTCCGCATTTGGTTAAATCACCTTTCTTGGGAATAGGCATAAATATAGATCTCTTCCAGTCGATTGGCCAGGTAGCTGTCTTCCAAATTTCTTGGCACAGACAGGTGAGCACTTCCAATGCTGCATCTGTTTGTTGAAACATCTCAATTAGTATTCCATCAATTCCTGGAGTCTTGTTTTTTGCCAATGTCTCCAGTGCAGCTTGGACTTCTTCCTTCAGAACCATCAGTTCTTGATCATATGCTACCTTCTGAAATGACTGAACATCAACCAATTCTTTTGGCTATAGTGACTCTGTGTATTCCTTCCATCTTCTTTTAATGCCTCCTGCATCATTTAATATTTTCCGCATAGAATCCTTCAATATTGCAACTTGAGGCTTGAATTTTTTCTTCAGTTCTTTCAGCTTGAGAAATGTCCAGTGTGTTCTTCCCTTTTGATTTTCTGTCTCTAGGTCTTCGCACATCTCATTATAATACTTTACTTTGTTTTCTCTAGCCACCCTTTGAAATCTTCTGTTCAGCTCTTTTACGTCACCATTTCTTCCTTTTGCTTTAGCTACTCAACGTTCAATAGCAAGTTTCAGAGTCTCTACTGACATGCATTTTGGTCTTTTCTTTCTTTCCTTTCTTTTTAACGACCTCTTGCTTTCTTCACGTATGATGTCCTTGATGTCATTCTACAGCTTATCTGGTCGTCAGTCATTAGTGTTCAAAGAGTCAAATTTATCCTTGAAATGTTCTTTAAATTCAGGTGGGATATGCTCAAGGTCATACCGTGGCGCTTATGGACTTGTTCTAATTTTCTTCAGTTTCAGCTTGAACTTGTATATGAGCAATTGATGGCCTGTTCCACAGTCGGCCCCGGCCTTGTTCTGACTGATGATACTGAGCTTTTCCATCATCCCTTTCCTCAGATGTAGTCGATTTGATTCCTGTGTGTTCCATCTGGTGAGGTCCACGTGTATGTATTTTTAATGAAGAAGTCGTTGGTCTTGCAAAATTCTGTCATGCCATCTCCGGCATCATTTTTATCACCAAGGCCATATTGTCCAACTACCAAACCTTCTTCTTTGTCTCCATCTTTCGCATTTCAATCACCAGTAATTATCAAGGCATCCTGATTGTATGTTGATCAATTTCAGACTGCAGAAGTTGGTAAAAATCTTTAATTTCTTCTTGTTTGGCTTTAGTGGTTGGTGCATAAATTTGAATAATAGTGGTATTAACTGATCTTCCTTGTAGGCGTATGGATATTATCACTGACAGCATTGTACTTCAGGATAGATCTTGAAATGTTCTTTTTGACGATGAATTCAAAGCCATTCCTCTTCAATTTGTCATTCCCAGCATAGTAGATCACATGATTGTCCAATTCATAATGGCCAATACCAGTCCGTTTCAGCTCACTAATGCCTAGGATATCAATGCTTATGTGTTCCATTTCATTTTTGATGATTTTCAATTTTTCTAGGTTCATACTTCATACATTCCACATTCCAATTATTAATGGATGTTTGCAGCTGTTTCTTTGTATTTTGAGGTCATGCCACATCAGTAAGTGAAGCTCCCAAAAGCTTGACTCCATCCACATCATTAAGGTCAACTCTACTTTGAGGAGGCAGCTCTTCTACAGTTGTGTTTTGAGTGTCTTCCAACCTGAGGGTTGCATCTTCCAGCACTATATCAGACAATGTTCTGCTGCTACTCATAAGGTTTTCACTGGCGAATTCTTTTCAGAAGTAGACAGCCGGGCCCTTCTTCCTTGTCTGTCTTAGTCTGGAAGTTCAGCTGAAACCTGTCCTCCATGAGTGATCCTGCTGGTATTTGAATACTGGTAGCATAGCTTCCAGCATCAGGGCAACACGAAAGCCCCCACAGTATGACAAACTGACAGATGCATGCTGGGGAACAATGCTAGCAGCCTTATACGGCATAAAATAGAATACAAACCATAACTAACAATGTAAAATACCAGAAGTGAGACTAGATAACTGGGAGCTCCTAAAAATTAAACACTTCGCTCATTAAAAGATTTCACCGAAAGAGTAAAAAGAGAACCTACGGAGTGGCAAAAAAAATTTTGGCTACAACATATCCAATAAGGTTGCAATCTCTAAAATCTACAAGACACTGCAACACTTCAACACAAAAAAGACAGATAATCCAGTTAAAAAATGAGCAAAGATATGAACAGACACTTCACCAAAGAAAGCATTCAAGTGGCTAACAGACACATAAGGAAATATTTGCGATCATTAGTCATTAGAGAAACACAAATCAAAACTATAATGAGATACTATCTCACCCCAACAAGGCTGGCACTAATCCAAAAAAACACAAAATAATAAATGTTGGAGAGGTTGTGGAGAGATTTGAACACTTATGCATTGCTGTTGGGAATGTAAAATGGTAAAACCACTTTGGAAAACAATATCTTGCTTCCTTTAAAAGCTAGAAATAGAAATACCATAGAAACCAGCAATCCCACTCCTAGGAATATACCCTAGAGGAAAAAAAAGTTGTCACATGAACAGACATATGCACACCCATGTTAACTGCAGCATTGTTCACAATAGCAAAAAGATGGATACAACCTAGGTGTCCATCAATAGACAAATGGATAAACAAATTATGGTACATACACACAATGGAATACTACACAACAATAAAGAGCAATGATGAATCCGTGAAACATCTCACAACATGGATGAATCTGGAGGGCATTATGCTGAGTGAAATTAGTCACAAAAGAACAACTATTGTATAAGACCACTATTATAAGAACTCATGAAAATGTTTAAACATGGAAAAAAAACATTCTTGGATGGTTACAATGGTGGGCGAGGAGAGGGAGGGGAATTCACAAACTAGATAGTGAATCAACTTCAGTGAAGGGAAGGACAACACACGATACAGGGGAAGTCAGCACAACTGAACCAAAGCAAAAGCTAAGACGTTTTCTGGATACATCCAAACACCTTGAGGAACAGAGTAGCTGGGGCTGGGTCCTGGGGACCATAGTTTCAGGAGGCATCTAGGTCAATTGGCATAACAAAGTTTATTAAGAAAATGTTCTGCATCCCATTTTGGTGAGTGGTGCCTGGGGTCTTAAAAGCTTGCAAGGGGCCATCTAAGATGCATCAATTGATCCCATCCCACTTGGAGCAAAGGAGAATGAAGAAAACCAAAGACACAAGGAAAATGTTAGCCCAAGAGACTATAAAGGACCACATAAACCAGAGACTCCACCAGCCTAAGACCAGAAGAACTAGATGGTGCCTGGCTACCACCAATGACCACCCTGACAGGGAACACAAGAAAGAGTCCTGGACAGAGCAGGAGAAAAGTGTGAAGCAGAACTCAAATTCACATAAAAAGACCAGACTTAATGGTCTGACAGAGACTGGAGAAAACCCTGAAACTATGGCCCCAGAGCACTCCATTAACACAGAACGGAAACCGTTCCCAAAGCCCACTCTTCAGACATAGATTAGACACGACTATAAAATAAAAGATAATACACACGAGGCCTGTGCTTCTCAGTTCAATGAAATACATGAGACCAAATATGTGGCTCCTGACTGGAGGCAGGATGAGAAGGCAGGAAGGGACAGGAACTGGTTGAAGGGACACAGAGAACCCGGGGTGGAAAGGCAGAGTGTGCTGTTACATTGTGGGGATTGCAACTAATATCACAAAGCAATATGTGTATAAATTTTTGTATGAGAAATTTACTTGAGCTGTAAACTTTCACCTAAAGCACAATATTAAAAAAAAAAACGAAAGAAAAGGAAAAAAAAAAAAGAATTGGCCCCTAACCAGCAGTATTAACATTGACTCGGAACTTGTTAGAAATGAAAATTTTCAGCAGGGGTTTGAACCTAAACAAACTGATCCAAAGCCCTAGTTTTGAAACCGGGTGTCCTTTTTTTTCCTTCCAATTAGGGTTAGAATTAATGTTCAGGTTAGGTTTAGGATTACATCTAGAGTTAGTGTTAGGGTCAGTGGTTAGGGTTAGGGTTAAAATTAAGTTTTATCTAGAGTTAGGGTTAGCTTTAGGATTAGGGTTAGACCTAGAATTAGGGTTAGGGTTATGTTTAGGGTTGGGATTAGACCTAGTGTTTGGATTAGAGTTAAATTTAGAGTTAATGTTAGGGTTAGTGTTAGCACTAGGTTTAGATCAAGTGTTAGGGCTGTGTTGAGGTTTAAGGTTAGGGACGGGGTTAGGGTTTGGGTTGGGTTAAGGTTAGGGGTTAAGGTTAGTGATAAAATAAGGCTTAGGGTTACATCTGAAGTTTGGTTTAGGTTTAGGGTTAGGTTTAGATACAGTGTTTTGTTGTTGTTTTATGATTTTTGGGGTTTTTTTTTTAAACATTTTAGTGTTGTTTAGGTGAAAGTTTACAGTGCA
The DNA here is from genome assembly GCF_000243295.1 of Trichechus manatus latirostris. Classification (NCBI taxonomy): domain Eukaryota; kingdom Metazoa; phylum Chordata; class Mammalia; order Sirenia; family Trichechidae; genus Trichechus; species Trichechus manatus. The sequence continues at coordinate 5,488,174 of NW_004444113.1, forward strand.
AATTAGTTTCTATTCAACAGTTTATTCACAGCTTGTTTCATGACATTCTTTGAAAATCCTTGAATGTTTCAGAGCTCTCTCCCCTTTCTACTTAGGTTGCCTGTGTCCATTTTCCCAGTTTTCCTGTCCCTCCCATTCTTCTGAAATATGCTGTGGACAAATGTTGCCTCTGGTCAGAGCAGTCGGCAGTGGTAGCCGGGCACCGTCTAGTTCTTCTGGTCTCAGGCTGGTGGAGACCATGGTTCATGGGGTCCATTAGTCCTTTGCACTAATTGTTTCCTTGAGTCTTTGGTTTTCTTCACTCTTCTTTGCCCCAGACTGGGAAAGACAAATTGTTTTATCTTAGATGGCCTTGCGCAAGCTTTTAAGATCCCAGTCACTGCTTACCAAGGTAGAATGTCGAACATTGTCTATATGGATTATAATATGCCAATTGATGTAGATGCCCCCTGAGACTATGGTCACTAGCCCTCCAGCCTAGTATCTCAGTCCCAAGAGGTGTATGGTTATGGCTAAAAAGTTTTCATGACTGTGTCCCCTATGCAGTCTTGCATACATAGGTATATTTGCAACATGTACATATATATACATATATATATGCACATGGATGTACTTCCATATGCCCTCCCACCCCTGTCCAGCTTACATATCTACCTATGTATCCACTCGTACATTATTGTTATTATTGTTCTTGCAGGATTGTTTATGTATTAGTATTTACAGCTGTTGTCCTTTACTCTTGCATACCTTTCAGTGTCTTCCTTTACCTTGATTATGTTGTGCTGACTTCCCCCAAATTGTGTATTATCTCTCCCTTCACCAAAGTTAGTGGGTGTCTATTACCTAGTTAGTGGTTTTCCCTCCCCCTCCCATCCCTGGTCACCATTGAAGAATGCTTCTGTCTGTGTGGAAACATTTTCTTGACTTTTTGTAATAGTGGTCTCATACAATATTTGTCCTTTTGTGATTGACTTATTTCACTCAGCATAATGTCCTCCAGGTTCATCCATGTTGTGAGATATTTCACGGATTTGTCATTACTCTTTAATGTTGTGTAGAATTCCTTTCTGTGTGCCACAGTTTGCTCATCCATTCATCCACTGATGGGCACTTAGACTATTTCCACCTTTTTGCTATTCCAAATAATGCTGCAATGAACATGGGTGTGCATACGTCTATTCATGTCATGGCTCTTATTTCTCTAGGATATATACCTAGGAGTGGGATTGCTGGATCATATGGTATTTCTATTTCTAGCTTTTTGAGGAAGTACCATAGTGTTTTCCATAGTGGTTGTACCATTTTACATTCCCACCAGCAGTGTATGAGAGTTCCAGTCTCCCCACAGCCTCTCCAGTATTTGTTGTTTTCTGTTTGTTTTTGATCAGTGCCATTATTACCAGTGTGAGGTGGTATCTCATTATAATTTTGATGTGCATCTCTCTAGTGGATATGATCACAAGCATAACTTCATGTACTTGTTGGCTGCCCAGATGTCTTCTTTGGTGAAGTGTCCATTCATGTATTTTGCCCATTTTTTTAATTGGGTTGTTTGTCTTTTTTTGTTGAGTTGTTGGAGTTTTCTATAAATTTTAGAGCTTAGACCCTTGTCAGATATGTCATAGTCAAAAATTTATTTCCACTATGTGGGTTCTCTTTCTACTCTTTTGGAAGTCTTTTGATGAACAAAAGCATTTGATTTTCAGGAGGTCCCAATCATCTAGTTTGTCTTCTACTATTTGTGCTTTTTAAGTTACGTTTGATAGTCTATTTATGCCATAAATTAGGGCCCCTAGGTTTGCCCGTATTTTTTCTTCTACGATCTTTATCGTTTTAGGTTTTACTTTTAGGTCTTTGATCCATCTTTAGTTAGTTTTTGTGTATGGTGTGAGGTATGGATTCTGTTTCCTTTTTCTTCAAATGGATATCCAGTTTTGCCAGCACCATTTGTTAAAGAAACTACCTCTTCCCCCATTTAATGGATTTTGACCCTTCTTTGAAGATTAACTGTCCATGGGTTGATGGATTTATTTTTTGGGTTCTCAATTCTGTTCCATTGGTCTATATGTCTATTGTTGTACCAGTACCAGGCTGTTTTAACTACTGTGGCTGTACAGTAGGTTCTGAGACTGGGGAGTGTGAGGCCTTCTACTTTGTTCTTCTTCAGTAATGTTTTACTTATCCGGGGCCTCTTTCTTTTCCATATAAAGTCGGTGATTAGGTTTTCCACCTCATTAAAGAATGTTGTTGGAATTCAGATCGGGATTGCATTATATTTGTAGATTGCTTTGGGTACTATTGTCATTTTCACAATGTTAAATCTTCCTATCCATGAGCATTATATGTTTTTCCATTTATGTAGGTCTCTTTTGGTTTATTGCAGTAGTGTTTTCTAGTTTTCTTTGTATAACTCTTTTACATCCCTAGTTAGGTTTATTCCCAAGTATTTCACCTTTTAGGGGGCTATTATAAGTGATATTGTTTACCTGATTTCCTTTTCAGAGTTCTCTTGGTTAGTACAGAGAAATCTGAACTTATCTTTGTATGTTAATCTTGTACCCTGACACTTTGCTAAATCCCTGTATTAGTTCCAGTAGCATTCTTGGAGAGTCCCTGGGATTTTCTATGTATAAGATCATGGCATCTGAAAATAGGGATACTTTTACTTCTTCCATACCAATTTTGATGCCATTTATTTCCCTATCTTGCCTTATTACTCTATCTAGGACTTCCAATACAATATTGAATTAACATGGTGCTAAAGGGCATCCTTGTCTAGTTCCTGTTCTCAAGGGAAATGCTTTCAGTCTCTCCCCATTGAGAATAATTGTTAGTTGTTGGTTTTGTATATATGCCCTTAATTATGTTTAGTAATTTCCCTTCTATTTCTATTTTGCTGAGAGTTTTTATCAAGAATGAGTATTGTACTTTATCAAATGCCTTTTCTGCATCAATTGAGATGATCATGTGATTCTTTTCCCTTGTTTTATTTATGTGGTGAATTACATGAATTGATTTTCCAATAGTAAACCATTCTTGCATACCGGGTATGAATCTCACTTGGTCATGGTGTATTTTTTTTATTTTATTTTTTTGATATGCTGTTGAAATCTGTTGGCTAAGATTTTGTTGAGAATTTTTGCATCTATATTCATGGGAGATATTTATCTGTAATTTTGTTTTTTAGTGATGTCTTTGCATGGCTTTGGTATCAGGGTTATGCTGGCTTCGTAGAATGAGTTCAGGCGTATCCCTTCCTTTTCTATGTTCTGGAATAATTTGAGTAGGATTGGTGTCAACTCTTCTCTGAAGGTTTGGTAGAATTCCCCAGTAAAGCTGTCTGGGCCAGGGCTTTAATTTGTTGGGAGTTTTTAATGGTCTCTTTCAATTCCTTTTTTTGTTATGGGTTTGTTAAAATTTTCTACTTCAGTTTGTGTTAGTTTAGGTAGGTAGGGTGTTTCTAGAAATATGTCCACTTCCTCTAGGTTTTCAAATTTGTTGGAGTACTGTTTTTCATAGTATTCTGTCATGATCTTTTTTATCTCAGTTTGTTCTATTGTAACCTCACCCATCTCATTTGCTATTTTGGTTATTTGCATCTTCTCTTTCTTTTCCTTTGTCAATTTGTCCAGTAGTTTGTCTATTTTATTGATCCTTTCAAAGAACCAACTTCTGGTCTTGTTGATTCTTTCTATTATTTTTCTGTTTTCTATTTCATTCATTTCTGTTCTAATCTTTGTTATTTCCTTCTTTCTGGTGACTGTGGGCTTCTTTTGCTGCTCTTTTTCTGTTTGTTTGAGTTGTAGGGTTAAGCTATTGATTTTGGTCCTTCTTTTTTGATGTGTGTGTTTATTGCTATGAATTCTCCTCTAAGCACTGCTTTTGTTGTGTCCCACAGGTTTTGGTGTGTTGTGTTTTCATTCTCATTAGAGTCTAGGATTTATTTTATTTCATTTTTAATTTCTTCTATTATCCAGTGGTTTTTCAGCAAGGTGCTTTTTATCCTTCACTTTCTATGTATTTGATTTTTTTCGCTGTTCTTCCAGTTGTTGGTTTTGAGTTTTACAGTGTTGATGCTTTGTATTATTTTGATGTTTTTTAATTTATTAAGGCTTTTTTTGTGGCCTAAAATATGATCTGTTCTGGAGAATGATCCATGTACATTGGAGAAGAATGTATGCTGTGCTGCTGTTGGGTAGAAGGTTCTGTACATGTCTATGAGGTCAAGTTGTTTGTGTTATTTAGATCTTCTGTATCTTTGCTGAGTTTCTTTCTATTTGTTCTGTCCTTTAGCGAAAGTAATCTATTAAAGTCTCCTACTATTATCGTGGAGCTGTCAATTTCTCTTTTCAGTGCTGTTAGAGTTTGATTTATGTATTTTGGAGCTCTGTCATTTGGTGCATAAATATTTATTATGGATACGTCTTCCTGGTAGATTGTTCCTTTAATCATTATATGATGTCCCTCTTTGTCTCTAATGATGGATTTTGATTTTAAGCCTATTTTATCAGAGATTAATATTGCCACCTCTGCTCTTTTTTTGGTTACTGTTTGCATGATATATGTTTTCCATCCTTTGATTTTTAACCTATTTATGTATTTGTGTCTAAGATGTGTCTCTTGTAGGCAACATATTGATGGATCTTTTTTTTTTTTTTTAATCTATTCTTCCACTCTCTTATCTCTTGACTGGTGCACTTAAACCATTTACATTCAGTGTAATTATGGATAGGTATGAATTTACCATTATCATTTTATTATGCTTTTTATTGTGGTATTGCCAGTTTCTTTGTTCTGCTTAATTTTCTGTGCTGCATTTTTTGTTTATGTATTTTTTCATTTACTTTGTTGTTGATGTTGTGTTTACTGAGTATTGTTTTTGTCTTCTTTTTTTGGTGAGTAGGTTTATTAACTTTCTTTCTGGTTACTCTCACGTTTGCCTTTATCTTCCTAAGTTTAAAACACTCTGCTATTTCTTGATATTGCCATTATTTCCTCTCCATATGGAAGTTCTATGTCTGCAGTATTTATACCCCCTTTTTGTTTTCAAGTTGTTGTTGCTTACAGATTGACATCTCTGGTTTCCTGTTTTTGGTTCTGTAGTTTTATTTTTGAGATTTCTCTACCTGGTTTGGCATCTTGGTGATGCTGTTGTGTGGTGTACTCTCATGTTGTTGTCTGATGTCATTGGTCCTGTATCCGAAGGACTCCCTTTAATATGTCTTGTAAATTTCGTATGGTTTTTACAAATTCCCTTAATTTCTGTGTATCTGTGAATGTCCTAATTTTGCCATCATATTTGAGAGACAATTTTGCTGGGTATATGATTCTTGGTGGACAATTCTTTTCTTTCAGCATTTTACATATGTCATCCCATTGCCTTCTTGCCTGTATGGTTTCTGCTGAGAAGTTGGAGCTTAGCCTTATTGGAGTCTCTTTGTAGGTGATATTTCATTGTTTTCAAGCTTCTCTCGAATTCTTTCTTTATATTTGGACTTGGAAAGCTTGGTTATGATAGGTCTTGGTAACTTTCTTTTGGGGCGTATCCTGTATGGGTTTCATTGAGCTTCTTGGATGGAAACTTTCTCGTCTTTCATAATATTTGGGAAGTTTTCTTCCAGCAGATCTTCAAAAATTCTGTTTTTTTTTTGGTCTCCTCCTCTTCTGGGATTTCAATCACGTGTAAATTATTTGTTTTCTTGCATCACACATACCTCTTAGACTTTCTTCATTTTTTTTTTTCATTCTTTTTTTTCTGATCCTTCCTTGAACAAATTGGTATCAAGGGATTTATCCTCTGTTTCACTAATTCTTTCCTCTATTGTTTCAATTCTACTTCTAGTCCTCTGATAGAGTTATCTATTTCTGATATTTTATTGTTAATCTTTTCAATTTCTAGTTGTTGTTTTTGTATGATTTCTATTTGTCTATTTGTCGTTTTGTTCTTGTATTGTTTTCTTGAATTTTTCTAGAGCTTTGTCAGTGTTTTCCTTGGTTTTGTCTTTGTTTTCCTTGATCTCTTTGAGGACCCTGTATATAAGCATTTTGAATTCCTCATCAGGGAGTTCCATTACCATCTCTTCCTGAGGAAGGGTTTCTGCCCTTTATTTTGGTCTCTTGGTTGAGCCAACTTATTTTGTTTCTTTATATGATTTAATATTGTCTGTTGTCTCTGAAGCATGAAGGTGTTATTTTATTTATGATTTTTGTTTTGTTTTGTTTTGATATATCAGAGCAGGTGTTTTCTCCAGCTAGTGTAGGGGGGCGGGCAGCCTGGTGTCACACAGGTGCTCTCTCTGGCAGGGGAGAGGAAGGGCTTTCTCCAGCAAGAAAGGAACAGGGTAGTCAGTGGGTGGGTGGGGGCATGCACAAGTGCTCTCTCTGGCAGGGGAGCGGGGGGTAGCTGGGGCCACACGGGTGTTGTCTCCAGCAGGGGAGGGGAGGGTCACTCAGCCAGGAGTTGTGCAGGCACTCTACAGTGAGGGAGGGAAGGGATGTGTGGCCAGGGGTTGCACAGGTGTTCATTCAGTGAGGGAGGGGCAGGGTGGGCATTTGGGGGGCACTCAGGCTCTCCAACAGAGGAGGGGTGGAGCAGTTGGCTAGAGTTCACGCAGATGCCCTTTCCAACAGACGAGGGGTAGGGCAGTCAGTCATGGGAAGCCCAGACACTCTTGAGCTGGGGAGGGACAGGGTGGGCAGCTGGGGAATGGGGGAAGGAAAAATTAAAAAAAAAAAAAAAACGGGGATTCATCTATTGCTCCAGTTTGCCACTGCCCTATCAGTCAGGTACCACCTTACAGAGTTGCCCTGTCTCTGGATCCTGGCTCCCTCCCTGCTCTGGGTATGCCGGGATCCCTGAAGCACTCTTCCTCCTTCCTGTACTTTCCCTTCTTAGCTCCAGTTCATGTCCTGTTCACCTTGCTTCATTTCAGGATGACTTCACAGTTTCTCTGTCTCCTATTGGAAATTCTGTGATGTTGTCTTCCTAGGCTCTTCACCCAGGGTAGCCGCTGGCTATGTCTCAAAATGGTCCTGCTGTGTGGGACCAGGAGACAGGGCACCTCCACTCCGTATCTCTCCCCGTTCACTGCTGTCATTTAGTTTCTTTTTTCAATTGGTGTTTGATCTAATTCTGTATCCTTTGATACAGATGCTCAGGGTTCCAGGGTTGTCATCTGTATCTGTTACACTTTGTTTCATGGGTCTTTGCTGTAGAAGGACATGATGGTGTGTTTGATTAGGCCACCATCTTGAATCTCTGTTCTTGGTGTGCTTTTTTAGTAGTAAGTTAGAAGCTTTGGCTCTGATGAGCTAAGAGGGGCCACGGCAGGGTCCCCAGGGAGCTGGTTTATTGGGTTTGGTCAAAGGTCCATTTTGTCTGTGGATGCCCTTTGGTGTGTTCTTACCCCCATCTCCCTATGATTTGCAGCACCAGAGAGGCTGTTTCTTTCCTCAGAGGCTTCTTATCTTAATTATAGCACATTCTCCACCTCTCAGTGGGCCACTCGAGAAAGCTCATCTGAAAAGACCAGTCCAGCACAGTTGGACTTACATTATTCCAGGTACCCTCATTCCTACCTGCACAGCTCTAGATGACCCCTGAACTCCTGACATCCACTGTGTGACCTTTCCCATTAAAGGCCCTCTCTGCTATGTCCTGCTCTCTGATCTCTCTTTGCAGAAAATGCAATTTGCCTCTCATTCACTGTAGTGTGTCACTGCTGTGCTGTGGCTGGGGGAGCCCCTAATCTTTCAAGAGGAAAATCATTTTGCACATTGAGATTAACTTTAACATTGTCCAGTCAGCTATGAGGTGTGCACAAATACCTGCTGTCATCGAATCCATTCCAATTCATAAAGATCTCATAAAAAACCAAACCCGTTGCCAGCAAGTCAATTCTGACTCACAGTGACCCTGTTGGACACAGTAGGACTGTCCCATAGAGTTTCCAAGGAGTGGCTGGTGGATTCAAACTGCCAACCTTTTGGTTAGCAGCAGAGCTCTTAACCAGTAGAGTAAAACTGCCCCCATGGGGTTTCCAAGGCTGTAAATCTTTACAGAAGCAGACTGCCACATCTTTCTCCCATGGAGCAGCTGGTGGGTTTGAACTGTCAACTTTCAGTTAGCAGCTGAGCACTTAACCACTGCACCACCACACAAATAGTTGGTTATTCATAAAAATTTAAGAGCCTTGATAGTTTTAAATTATTATTTCAATATTTACTATCTGTCCCTTTACAGGAAAAGTTTTATGACCCCAATTAAAAAGCAAGATGGAAATTAAAAGCAAAGATAAACTATGGACATAATTTAAGTGACGATATTCTTTAATAACATTCATTTATCTTTGTGTTCCCTGCCTTGACTTTTTTTTTTTCTTTCTGAGATACCTCTACATAAGAGTGAAGAGTGGATTAAGTGTTTGTTATAATTGAATTGTGTCCTTCAAATATAAGTGTTGGAGTCCTCACCCCTATACCTATGGATGTAATCCTATTTGGAAATAGGGTTTTCTTTGCTATGTTAATGAGGACATATCAGTGTAGAGTGTGCCCTAAACTTAATCACTTCTGAGTTAAAGGAGTAGCATAGACACAGAGATAGACATAGACATAGATACTGCATGGGAGAAAGATGTGGCAGTCTGTTTACGTAAGGATTATAGCCTTGGAAACCCTATGGGGCAGTTCTACTCTGTACTATAGGGTTGTTATGAGTTGGAATCGACTCTACAGTGATGGGTTTTGGAAATTGTGAGAAAATAAATTTCTCTTCTTTAAAGCCACCTATTTGTGGTATTTCTGTTGCAGTAGCACTAAGTAACTAAGTCAGTTATCGCTTTTGAAATAATATCACTTCTGACCTGCTTTCTTGAAAAAAAAAAATTAAGTTGGAACCAAGGAGGGCATAGTTAATCGCCATCCTCCACTCACAACCCGAACTCCTTGATACACCGTTAATAGCTGTGGGAGCTACAAGTTGTACTTCTTGTGAAGTTTGACTTTACGGTTTCTTTTTCTACGGAATTTCACTCCAGGATATATTTTCAATAAGCAAGACATCAAGGATAAGCAAAGAATGTGTAGGCAGCTCCTGCACTGCTATTCTACCAGAATGCTGCCACGCCACTTCTCTAGGGAATTTGCAAATCGGGCTGTATTAATTGTTTTCTTTTCCCAATGTTATTATCTCAAATTTACTTTCACGTGTATATGGCAAGAAAAATCAGACATCTTCAATTTGCCTATGAGTTGGAATCGACTCGACAGCAATGGGTTGGTTTTTTGGTTAGAACTTTCAGCACTCATTCTAATTGAGGCTGCACTATTTGATCTTTTCATATTAATAATATTAAAAAATCTGTGACTTCCATTCATTGGGATTTTAACAAAAATCATATCGTAGTACTGGATTAGGCTGGGTTCTGTAGAGTAACAAAACCAGTAAAGCATATAAATATACACAGAGAGAGATTTATATCAAAGAAATGGCTCGCTTAATTGTAGAGGCTGGAATGTCCCAAGTCCATGGATTAGGATAGAAGCTTCTCCCAATTCACATAGCCGCAGGGGCTAGCAAACCAAGGATTGGCAGGTTGGGAAGCAGGGCTCTTGCTCACAGCTTGTGAAGATCGACGAATCCCAAGATAGGCAAATAAGCTGATAGTTCAAGTCCCAAGAACCAGAGGTCAGATGAACAGGAGGCAGCCACAGGATCCAGAGTGAGCAAAAAGCCAGAACATCTGCTCATATTCAGATGCAGGCCACACCCCCAAGGAAACTCCCTTTCAACTGATTGGCTACTCATAGCAGATCCCATCATGGGAATGATCACAGATAAACACTGAGAATCATGGCCCAGCCAAGCTGACACACACTCTTAAGCATCACAAGTACATACTCATTTGTTTAATTATCTATGGAATAGGAGAACAATACTTCTTTTAAAAAATATTATATTCTTTCAAATATTCTTTTAAAATAATTTTCAATGATTATGTTAGCATTATTAATTTTTTGTCTATAAAATGACTAGTATTTGAGATCTTTACATGGCTGCTTTACTCAACATGTATATAAACGTATTTATGAATTTCATCCAAAAAATATAGTGATATTTTCATTACCCTCTACAAGATTTTTTATATTTTCTCAAAATCTGGATCCATTCATTTTATTAGCTATATATACATCTTGTATGTAAATAACATCCAAGGCAGGAAAAAAAAAAATGCTGCCCCAAACATAGATAATACTTGCTCTAGGTTTTAAGGGAGCAAAAAGAGTAGGATTTCACTGTCCAGTCAAGCCCCTGGGAGGAGAGCAGAAGTACATAGGGCCAAAAGAGTTTGTCTGTTGTTGGAGCATCCTGGGCATACTCACTTGATAGGTGCTGAATATCAGGTAAATAACTAGACCAGGTTCAAAATCAGTGACCAAGAGAAGGAATTCCGCAACAGAACCATCAAAGAAAGTCCACATTTTATTCAGTATAGAGCAGAGGCCAGCCAACTTTTTCTATAAAGGGCCAGAGAATAAATATTTTGACTTAGCAGATGACAGAGGCTCTGTCACAATGACTCATCTCTGCCGTTTTAAGGCAAAAGCATCTGTAAATACAAATAAACCAACAGACATATCTGTGTTACAACAAAATGTTATTTAAAAAAATAGGGGCGGGCCCTAGTTTGCCAACCCCTGATGGAGAAGTTACCTGTTTCCTATATAACATCAAAGCGACCCTTCACGTGTGTTATAATACCAGAATGTGGGTCCTCGATAGAGTTACCCCAGCATGTTAGATTCAAGGTGGTGAGTACTTCCCATGCATGCTATGACCCTTAGTCACAGGACTGTGTTAATTCTTATGTCTATATGAAGGTCAGGACTACAGCCTTCAGTATGGATTACACCTGAATGTGAAGAAAACATACGTACTCACAACTGGGCTGATAAACAGCATCATGATAAATGAAAAAGAAATTGAAGTTGTCAATGATTTTATTCTACTTAGATCAACAATCAACATCCATGCAAGCAGCAGTTAAAAAATCAAACAACATATTGCATTGGGTAAATCTGCTGCAAAAGACCTCTTTCAAGTTTTAAAAAGCAAAGACGTCACTTTGAGAAGTAAGGTGCACTTGACCCAAGCCATGGTCTTTTCAATCACCTTATATGCATGTGAAGTCTAGACAATAAAAAAGGAAGAAATGATGTGTTCAGACTGTGATATTGATGAAGAATACTGAATATACCGTGAAATTTCAGAAGAATGAACAAATCTCTACTAAAAGAAACACAACCAAGATGCTCCTTAGAAATAAGAACGGCAAGACTTTAGCTCGCTTACTTTGCACATATCATCAGGAAAGACCCATCGCTAGAAAAGGACATCATGGTTGGTAAAGTGGAGGGGCAGTGAAAACGAGGGAGACCCTCCATGGGATGGACCGACACAATAGCCGCAACAATGGACTCAAACATCCAACGATCCTGAAGATGGCGCAGGACTGGGCAACAGTTTGTTCTGTTCTGTTGCCGTGAATTAGAGTCGACTCAACAACAAACAGTATACACACACACATCTGTTACATGGGGAAAGGCAGATTTATCCTGGGCTGAATGACCTTAAAAAGCCTCCAAACTATAAAATTTATACTATATCATGTCCCCGAGAAGAACAAAAGTGTAGCGGGGCAGTCTGGTAGAATGCAAAGACTACTACTGGTTTGGGAAGCCCAGTCACCACTTATTGCATCGCCTCGGTTGTATCATTTCTTCTCTCTGGGCCTCAGTTTAACTATAACTGATTCTCATTATTCATGGAAATTGTGTTCTACAAAGCCGTAACAAACACTGAATTACTGAATACTGAGCCATTGCTTCTGGATGAAATAGAGGGTTAGGTTCCTGCAAGCCTCTGGTCACCTCATTTTCATAAACCAATCAATACATAACCTCGTTTTATGTGTGCTTCTCTTTAAAGACACATAATTTAACATGTACTGTTGAGTCGGTAACACTGAACTCAGGTCAACAGCACTATAACTTGTGCCCAAACAAAGCTTATCTAATGCATGTATTTTCTCCATAAGGCACATCCCAGCCTTCTTGTGTTTAGGAAACCAGGCAGCACTTCAGCACTATATTTGGGAGCCATTTTAAACAGCAAAATCACCAACAAAAATGCAAAAAACGTGGAGGACACTCATTTACAGTATAAGAGCTGAAACACGAAGGCAGAGCATCGCCTGGCTCGACCTTATCTGGGAACGTGCACATCGGGTGGCTCAAATTTTTCACAGCTCTGCACGTGTCCACCAATGACTGTGAAGGCACACAAGTATTGATTTGGGGTTTACAAACAAATTTAGCGAGCGGGCGAATTCGCAAACACAGAATCCACTAACAATGATGACTGACTGTGTGTGATTCTGTATGGTGTCCTGCGTCAGAAAATCGTACCCCTCACACATGAGCTAAGAGGCCATTACAATGTCTCACGGATGGCTCCCCCACCCTTAGGCACACGATCATCCAGAAGAATAAATATCCGAGTAGAAATAGACACACAGTGCAAAGCTTGAAGCCATAATTCAATGAATAACAACCCGCAAACCTGTGCAGGTTTAATAGGGCTAATAAAAATAAATCCTAGTCATGTTTTTAAGATGACTTTTCATGTGTTGTGGTTACTACTCTGGCGTACTGTTAATTAACTGTGAAGTGCTACTTCCTGAGGGATGTATTTTCCCCGAAATATAAAGGGGTTATAAGGCTAAAGAATGCAGACATGCATCATGTCTGCAGCAATCATTAAAAAAAAAAAAAAAAAAAAGACAATAGTCCAGCATAAGATGTGTGTTAGAATGGAGCAAAAAAAAAAAAAAAAAAAAAAAAGATCAAATGTAATATTTTCTTTCAACATGGACAACTGCTTTGAGATTTTCCATTCAGGCAGTCTTGAACACAGCCTCCAGCGTCTGCCAATTACTCCTGACAAATACCATTTGGTCCTGAGTGATGTTGTAAGTGAAATAAAACAGCGGGGGAAAAAAAAACAGAACATGATAAAAGGAATTTTTTTTGGTCTGCTGAGAACTTACTGTAAGTTATACATTCACGAGGTAAGACCTTACTTCCTGCCTGTGACAGACCCCATGTGATTTTGAGTTCTAAGGTGACTTTTGTTTGACAGTAATTGGAAGGGAAGACAAAACTCTGTTTTCATGTCCCTTAAAAGGGAGTCAGCTCTTTCCTCCCCTCCCAAAGAAAAAGCTGTATATAAACAAAGGAAGGGACACCGGCTCTGTTCCCTTTCACTCTGCACAATATGAGCTAATGGGGGGAAACAATGCCGTGAAATCAGCCTGGCCAGAACCCCAGAGGCTGCCATCTTTGAGTCTGAGCATGTTAGAGCTTGCAGCAGGTAACCAAAGCCACAAGAAAGAAAAAGCAAAGCTGGCATTCAAAATGCTGTTGTCTGGTACTTGCCACCCATTCTCTTTCTGAAAGTTCTCCTTTTCAGAGGTCTTCATGTCCTGGAACCCACAGATGGACTAAGATAAAACCAAAACCCAGTTGCTGCTGAGTCAACTCTGACTCATGGCAACCTCACGTTTGTGAGAGTAGAATTGTGCTCCATAGGGTTTGCAATGGCTGATTTTTCAGAAGTAGACCACCAGGCCTTTCTTCCAGGGTGCGTCTGGGTAGACTGGACCTACCAAACTTTCGGTTAGTAACACCACCGAGAGACTCCAGTAGCTACAAAATACCTGTAAATGCCAAGTAAAAGCCTAGTCTTGAAGCCCCTGGACTCTTGCAATCATGGTCCCCAGTCCTAACAAGCAGGGAGCAGCTTAGCGATTTCATAACCATACCAGTTGCATTGGGAGCTATTTTTCCCTGCAGATATGAAACTCATACATGTAGGCAGACTGACCTTCTGCAGCCCAACTGCCACGTGGTGTGGGTGGGGGCAGGGCGGCTTTCTCTCGGGCTGCCTCACCTGGCATTGTGAGAAGTGTTTGGGAATAGCCATGCCCCAATGGCAAGAATGGCAAGACGTCAGCTTGCTTCCTTTGGACAACCACTAGAGAAGGATATCATGTTTGGTAAAACAGAGGATCAGCGAAGATGAGAGAACTCCTCAGTGAGAGGGACTGACACAATAGCCACAACAATGGGCTCAACACAGCAACAATCATGAAGACGGTGCAGGACCAGGTAATGTTTGGTTCTGTTGTACGCGAAGTCGAGACGAGTCAAAGCTGACTCAACAGCAACTAACAACAACAACGTGTCCCAGCGGAGGGGCAAAATCACAGCCATCTCGCTGAGAATCCAATCCCGTAAGTCCTCGTCCAGAGCCCCCGGCTCACTCTCTGTGGGGGACCCAGCTCCAATGGTGCCTTGGGTCAAGGACGAGCTTCTCCGAGTAGGCCTAAACAGATCGGATGGCCCAGGAGATGGGTCATACAGACAACACTGTTGGAAACCCTGTAGCCAGTCTCACTTCCGAAGTCCTGCATTGCTAACTCTCGTGTACACAGAAATCTTATCACAGTGCAGATTCCCCTTCAGGTGTGGCTTAGACTCTGCATTTCTCACCCGCTCCCGGGGGTATCCATGCCTTTAACCTGCACATCACCCTTTGAGGAGGGTTCTAAAGCAAGCAACCCAATAGCTGGTTTCACTTTCTGGGAACGTATTTTGGCGGTGGTCTGTGTGGTGGTCTCCTCTCTAGAGTTCCCCACTGAGAAACCATAAAAGAAAGAGCTAGAGTCTAGTGTTTGCCCACTGCCAGTGATTCGCTCCTGTTGGTGTCAGACAGACAGATGCCCTGTGTTTGCCCACTGCCAGTGATTCGCTCCTGTTGGTATCAGAGAGACAGATGCCCTGGTCGCACAGTGGGTACGCGCTCGACCACTAACCGAGAGGTCAGCAGTTCAAACCCACTAGCTGCTTCTCAGGAGAAAGACATGGCAGTCTGCTTCTGTAAAGATTTACAGCCTTGGAAACCCTATGGGACAGTTCCACTCTGTCCTATAGGTTCACTATGAGCCAGAATAGACTCGACAGCAACAGCTGTTATCAGAGACACAACCTTCTGAATAGAGACAGAATGTTTCCTCTTTCACACAATTTCTGCTGAGAGTTGTGCCCAGGTGAGCTGTGGCTATCCTGTGGTTACTCGTCCTGAACATTGAATACCAGCAATCAAAAACAGGTCATTATCCCAACCTGAATACTTTAAAGCACTATCTGTATCCCAAACATACAACTATCATCACCAATAAGGCAACTCCCACCAGTAGCTTACTCTTCCAATTAAAAAATAAATGAATAAATAAACATTTCCATATTCTGTCAGGGCATCCTCTAGGTCTTACTAGCACTTTCCTAGCTGAAAATGCCAAAGAGAAAACAGACAAACTGGGTGGAACAAACAGTTAATGCACTTGACTGCTAACCAGAAGGTTGGAGGTTTGAGTCCATTCAGAGACACTGTGGAAGAAAGACCTGGCAATCTACTTGTGAAAAATCAACCATTGAAAATCTTATAGAGCACAGCTCTACTCTGACATACACGGGGTCACCATGAGTCAGAATCAACTCAATAGCAACTGGTGAATCAAGGCAAAACTGGAATGTGTACAAACAGTAAAAGGGGGAGGGGGAGGGCGTAAGGGGAAAAGTATAATAGGAACTTCCTCATTTACAAGTTAAATTTGTCTTGATGTGAGAACAGATATGAGAGGCCCTGAGAAAGTCCAATAGGCCACAAACATAACTTCAAATCGGGCCAGCAGCAGGAGGCCCACGTGTGATGGGAGCTCTCAGTGCTCATCACCAATAGTTCGGGCATGTGGAGTCTGTCCGTCACCTGCTGACAGAGAAGTTCAAGGGTAGCTTGGTGGTTTCGTTCCTCTTCCATGAGGCTCTGTCCTCGGATCAGACACATACCTCTAACAGTGCATGAGCCAGCCCTGCCAGCGCTCAGCAGAAACATTGTTTCCAGCCCTCCACAAAACTCACCACTTGCTTATTCTGGAAACATCTGGCAGACTCTTCTGTCACAGCAGTAGTCTTCCTCTCCGATTGTGTGTGGTCAGCCCAAACACCTTACAGGCGACTCTTGCTGTTTGCCTGCCTGTCAGGGCCTGAGTGTACCTGCTGTCGATCGTCATGGGCAGGAACTAAAATCTGCTGCCTGGTGTGAGCAGCTTTCTGTTCTCAAAAGAAAGTATTAATATAGAATTTGTGGCTTGTCAGGAGACAGTTATCGCTCTTCCCTCTGCTCCCTGGCCCTGGCCTCTGAGCTGGGCCACTGCCCCCTCTGGCCCCAGGAGCACCTGGCCAGACCCCTGAGCTAGCATCCAACACTGAAATCACGTCATCTGCCTGGGCTTCTCACTCAAGCAGATCCGACAGCCCAACAGACAATACGAACTCCTGCATTTTATTCAGTAGCAACACATGAACTGAGTGGCTTTTGCCTTGTGTTGGTATTACTAATATCTGAAAAACCTGATTTTGATTAAGTCACAATGATGCGGAGAGGCATTGATGTCCTTGGCTTGATGGTCCTCTTGCGCCATCTAGTGTACGAAGGTGGAGATGCCTCAAGTGTATTTCAAAGTCTCACAAAGATTCAGAGATCTTGGTAACTTTTTAGGCATCAACCCTAACACTCTGCAGACTACAGGTATGGCTTTTTTTTTTTTTTTTAAAGAGAACAAAAAAGTAAAATTTACTGATCATCTTTTGTGGGCTGGCCATTCATATTAACTATATTTGCTGAACCAAAGCATAAAGCATTTGATCTCTGGATTCATCTAAACATGATTGGTATTATTTTAAAATTATTTATGCAGCATAAACTTGCATATTATAGGAGTTGACATGCTCTACCCTGGCTTCTAAAACTATTATAATTGAAGACCTTTGAAAACCAGAATGGTCCGGCTGGAAGAAGCTAAAGCAGCTTGTTTCCATCACCCAGAAAGTTCTGAAAGTGACATCAGTGCACATTGGAGGCACCTGGGATTATTGAAGCACCCAGTGTCCCAGCACACAGCAGACCAATTAAATCAGACCCTCCAAATGGGGTCCAGGCGTATTTTTAAGGCTTCCCATGTGGTTCCAATGAGCAGCCAAGGCTGTGAACTCTGCTGTAGCCTTTCCTGAGGTTTTGGAGGTGAAGATAATCAAGTACATCTCAGAGGTGGAGCTAGAAAGGCACAGGTCTACACTGCCTGTCTCAAACACACCCCTTACACTTGACCTGCTATCTCAGTGACATCCTGGATTCCCTTTTATCTTAAAACATTTTAGAGTCTCCCTTTGTGATCAGGGCAAAGCTTGAACTGGAATGACCTACTATCCCAATAATTGCTCAGT
>NW_004444113.1:5505994-5508763 GCF_000243295.1 Trichechus manatus latirostris
GAAGTCAGAACAAACCACTTCCAGGCCCTGGGCCCTAGGCTGCCTATCTTTGGAAGCAGAAACAGGGATCACTGGCCAACCAGACTTGAACTCCTGGGTTCTCATCCCAGCCTTATGAGGCCGGACAAGTCACTTGGCCCTTCTATGCCTCAATTTCTTCATCTCTATTTTTTTGTTCAGCTGCCAAGTCGAATTGATTCCATCTCATGGTGACCCCACGTGCACAGAGTAGAACTGTGCTCCAAAGAGTTTGCAAGGCTTTAACCTTTAGGAAACAGATCATCGGGCCTGTCTTCCATGGCACCACTGAGTGGGTTTGAACCACCAACCTTTAGGTTACTAAAAAAATAAACCAAACCAAACCCATGTCTGTCGAGTCAATTCTGACTCATAGTGACCCAAAAGGACAGAGCAGAACTGCCCCATAGTGTTCCCAAGGAGCAGCAGGTGGCTCAAACTGCTGATCTTTTGGTTAGCAGCTGAGCTCTTAATCACTGCGCCACCAGGGCTCCTCATCTCTAACAGAAGATATAATGCCCACCTTGCAGAGCTGTTGTGAAAACCAAGTGGGAAAAAGGAATATAAAATGCCTGGCACAGGGCAGGACTCAGTCACTGTCAGTCCCTTCTCCACCTGGTCTTGGACTAAAACTACCATTTCCCTTTCTCCTTTGATAGCCTTGCTCGTTTTCTGGTTCAACAGAGTAATACAGTTTGGGGAGAGTACATTTGGAAGAGTGTCTGGATCTTACACTCTGGGAGGAGAAGGCAGGACAGAAGAAAACCCACTAGAATCAGGGAGAAAACATGGGTTCTGATCCTAAACCTATGACCTCTGAGGGCTTCAACCACAAAAGGAGGGGGCCAGTGTGGATAATCTCGGGACCCGTTTCACCCCAGTCCTCTGATGCTACACATACGGAAAGGAGCGGCCTCAATTCACACAATCCAGCGTCAAGTCTGGGGGCCATGGTAGAATTCAGTGACAGAATTCTCGCCTTCCATGCAGGAGACCCAGTTTCGATTCCTGACAATGCGCCTCATGCGCAGCCCCAACCTCTGTCAGTGGAGGCCTGCATGTTGCTATGATGCTGAACAGGTTTCAGTGGAGCTTCCAGACTAAGACAGACTAGGAAGAAAGGCCTGGTGATCTACTTCTGAAAATCAGCCAAGGATAATCGTATGCGTCACAACCATTGTGCACACGGTCGCCATGAGTTGGGGGCTGACTCAACAGCAGCTAACAACAGGGTGATATCTGCCTAATGTTTATAGCAACAGCCCAAGAAATAACCAGTGAAAATCCCTGAGGACCAATGCCTCCAGAGTGAGGGTGAAGGTCTCTTCCTTTGGAATCTCTACATCAGTGGTTCCCAATTCAGTGTGCACTAGAATCCCCTGAAGGCTCATTTGAAACCCACACTCCTGGTCCCTGCCCCAGAGATCGTGATTTGGAAGGTTTGGATCCTCCCATGTAACTTGTTTCTGATGCAGCAGTCCAGGACCACATCTGATAACCACTGCTCTCCATACATAAGGAAACCCCACGGCTGCTCACCAAAAGGCCAGCAGTTCAAATCCACCAGGTGCTCCTTGGAAACCGTATGGGGCAGTTCTACCCTGTCCTATAGGGTCGCTATCAGTCGGAATCAATTTGATGGCAATGGGTTTTTTTTTTTTTGGCTCTTAATAAAGGCTCCAACTGCTTTTATTGAGAAGGGCGCCCCCACCCCACCCCATGTCACTCTGTACTTACCTGCTGTAAACCCTCAGGCAAGTTCCTTTACCTCTCTGAGCCTCTTACCTCTTCTGTCAAATATGCTAACAATACCCACTGTTGGGGAATGAGTTGTCATTTTTGAAGACATGAGTCTGCTCTTCTACATGTCAAGGAGTCTATTTGCTTATTAAAAATGGACTGTGGATGTGCCAGGAAGGAGTGCTCTTAAAAAGGCAAGAAAGACTGTACGATCTTGGCACCACGAATCTTCTTCCAAGGTTGACCACTTCACTTACACTTTGACTTTCAAAGTCCTAATCAGGTAAGGGGAGTCCCTGGATGGTGCAAATGGTTAATGCGCTCAACTGCTAACCAAAAGGTTGGAGGTTTGATTCCACCCAGAGGCACTTCAGAAAAAAGGCCTGGTTATCTACTCCCAAAAAATCAGCCACTGATTTTTCGTTTGTTGGAGCACAGTTCTACTCTGACACACATGGGGTCACCATGAGTCAGAGGCGACTCAATGGCAACTGATAATCAGGTGTGGTCAGATGCCTCCCTAAACCTGCATGCACCTTTCTTGAATATTGTCTTGGATATATGAACAATGGCAATTAGGAGTGATAATACTGAATTTTACCTGAACTCTGATACTAGAAAACAGCGATGGTTAAAGAAATTCCCCATCCTTTGTGTTCAGAAAAATGGTTTCCTGCAAAGAACCACCCTCCCATCTGAGCTAAACAACGCTCTGACAAGGCCAGACACAGACCCTCCACATTCCCATTCCTTGCCTCACAGATGAGTAACTGAATTGCTTGTCCTCACTGATCAATCAGAAACAAAGTGCTTGTTCACCACGCTTTGGTTAAGCTTCTCTCCTTCCCCCAGTTCCCTGAACTTTCTGCTCACCCTCAGACTGAGCCAACAAACAACCTCTCTCTAAGGGTGGAGAAGATGCTGTCCTCAGCATAAAGCATTCTGATTTACTCTCCAAGGATGTCACCCTTTCATCCCATTTCCCCACACCTGGGTTTTTCTAGCCTTTTT
>NW_004444113.1:5509596-5510645 GCF_000243295.1 Trichechus manatus latirostris
CCATCCAAGACTGCTCGGAGGCAGCTTGTTGAGGCTGTTTTACACAGGCAAGACCAGTTACAAAATACAAGATGGCACCCGCGCTGGCGTGGAGTGTTCCAGAATGAGTAAGCATTTTCTAGGGCCCGGGTTTGATTCCCAGTGCAGGAGGCAGTTAGCCATTTTTGTTCATTAGCATGTCAGCTCTCTCCCCAGGGGCAGAGGATTTACCATGGGTGAGGCAGTTAATGAGCTAAAGGTCATCTGCAGTGCCAAGATGGAGGGCAGCAACTGTTTCAGCCAATGCCGGCTAGCCAGTGGCTGTTTCTTCTCAAGGAAGTTCTGAGGAGAAAAACAACTTCAGGAAATGGGCTGGGCGAGGGGCTGCCCTGAGGAGATGATTTTAAGAAACTGGCTCTAGCCCTGTCTTAACTCAACAGGTACTGGTTTTTGTTTTTTTAAGGTTAAAACTAAACATAATTGAAGGGAATTAAACAAGAAAATACATCCTCAAGGAAAGGTTGTAACAGACAACAAGGGGGAAATGCCCTTTCCACAGTGAGGGAACAGCATGGAGGAGAATGGATGGCTGTCCATGTGGTTCACTGGCAAGGCTCCAGAAAGGCGATTAAACATACTTCTTCCCCCTGATGTCCTAGTTCCCCCTGAGTCGCATATGGTTTTCTGGATCTGTAAAAGAAAGTTCTTTTCCAAGTGAGCCAACACTCGCATTCCTGACAAGGCTCTATAGTCAAACGTCAGCCAACAAATCACTATGAGTTTTGTTATCGTTCCTTTTCTCCTTGGGAGAAAACCTACTGCCAGATACCTTGGTTGCCTTTACCAACTGAGGAGATAAAATGGCTTCCCTGTTTCTGTACCTCAACGGCTCCTCTAACACACTGTAAGAAAGCCATTTTCACAGAATTACAGGTCTGAGTTCCTAAAAGGTCATTATCAGTCTCCACCCTCAGGCAGAAGCACTTAAACCTTCTCAGTCTGGGCAGTGCGTCTTCTATTTTTAGTGTGAAAGATTACAGAGGAATGCTTCAAATCCCTGACTTCTCATG
>NW_004444113.1:5511749-5512871 GCF_000243295.1 Trichechus manatus latirostris
GGAGAGGATTTGAGTTCTGAGAAAGGAAGTAAAAGCCTTTGGGAACAGAAATGTGGGCCTGGGGAGTCCCCTGGGGGGAGGACTAGCAGCCCCAGTCCCTCCCTACTTCTGAGTCCTGTCTACCCCTCCAAAGCCCCGCACCCTCTGCACTACCCATCCAAGGAGTACTGAGGGTGAAGACTATTGGGGTTGTGGGCTGAGCACCCTCCTCTTCCTGACCTGGTTCTGAAAAGGCTGAGAAACAAAACAAAAAACTTGAAGGCCAAAACATCAGCATGGCTTTGAGTCACTACATCCAAACTGAACCCCAGAATCAGACAGATGCCCCCTCCAAGCAGTAGCTGTGCTGGGCAGGGCCAAGGCCCCCAAGTGGAGAAGTTGTCCAGAAAGGACTCCAGGAATAAAGACGAAACAATTGTACAGCTGAGCCAGTCACTCTTCCCAAATCAATAATTAGACAGGCTCCTCCTCCGGGGCAGGAGAGGCTAGGAGCGTGCTTAAGGAAAAATCCCTCCTCCTGGAAGCCCCAGTTTCCCCCAGGAGGGCTCCCCAACATCTTCCTCAATGCTCCCATACAGGGAAGGACATAGGGTATGAGGAGAAGCTCTGTCTACAAGAAGTGTCTACAGAGCAGAAACAGCAAGCCCCTTCCCTGAGTAAGACCCCTCTTCTCTCTAGCAGACAGACCTGTGTGCACCCACCTCCTGCTTCCCTAAGGGAGGGGACTCTCAGCGAGAGCCAGGTGATGCCCCAGCCCTGCTAAAAGGGAGAAAAAAAGGCTGCTGTCTAGAAGGGCTCCCACTGCAGAGCAAGCCAACTCCTCCCATCTACGTCTCCCCGACAGAATCTCCAGGGAAGCTATAGTGCTCATTCATGCTAGGGGGAAGAATGTGAGTAAGTGCTACTTTCTGCATCTCTGATTCCAGCTGGTGAGAGCGACAAGCGTGGACACGAGTGGGGAGACAGCCCTGTGGACAGGTGAACCCCATCCCCATGTCCGGACAGGCATGGTGAACTCTGAACCATACACACTGGGGCTGGCGTTGTGGCTTCCCTGAGGGTCGGATGAGGGGGCATTTTCTCTCGGCCACATACCAGTTGCCGTGAGTAGACTCTGACTCA
>NW_004444113.1:5520165-5521114 GCF_000243295.1 Trichechus manatus latirostris
GTTGTTAGGTGCCACTGAGTTGATTCTGACTCATAGTGACCCCATGTGACAGAGGAGAACTGCCTCACAGGGTTTCTTAGCTGTAATCTTTACAGAAGAAGATGGCCAGGTTCGAACCTCAACCTTTCGGTTAGCAGCCAAGTGCTTAACGACTGTGCCGCCATGGGCAGGGTGGGGTCAATTTACTGCAGGCAGAAGAGTTTCGGTGTGTTAACAGTAGGGAAGACGAAGCCAAGGCCGGGTCTGCACACTAGAAAGAAGCACAAGTCAGGAAGAGGATGGAGGAACATATTCTGGATCCGGAGAATGTGGAAGGAGAAACCAGCCTAGAAGGTGCATGGCAGAATGACGGTCGCAACACGGAGAAGAAGAAGAGAAGTACACAGCAGCCAGTCAGAAACGCAGAACAGCTGATACGACACAACAAGGAATGAAGTCTTAGAAGTCTTCAGCTTCACAGAGACAGCTGAAACTTCAGGAATTGATGAGTTCTCAGGAAAGAGAGAAGGAAATTACTATGTGCCGGGCACTGTGCTTTCACCTATACCCATTATCTACTTTAATCTTCACAATACCTTGCAAAGAAAGCATTATTATCCCCACGTTAGACACACAGAAACTGAGAACCAGGAAGGTTAGAGAACTCTCTCCAAGTGACAAAGCTACTGAGAGGCAGACACAGCATTCAAACACACAGCAGGCAGAGTCCCAATCCCATGCTTTTTCTGCCACGCCACTCTGGACAGTAAGAAAAAACTCAGAGAGACAAGGCCTAAGGATGACCTCTGGGAAACACCCGGTGGTTTCTTTCAGGTTGAAGTGCCTAAAAAGGACTTGTACCTTGTTCCACAAAGGATTTAAAGAAGCTTACACACAAGAATACACACAAAATAAAAGATGAATAAACAGGGGAAATAAGACAAAGGAAAAAGTAGAAGAGGAAAGAGAC
>NW_004444113.1:5522302-5524009 GCF_000243295.1 Trichechus manatus latirostris
TGACCTTGGTCAAGAAGGAAAAGGAGAAAAATAAGTCTATAAATAGTTAATTACAGAGTCTGATAAAAAAAAAATTCTGTATTTAATTTTTAACAAAAAAAGAAGAGTAAAAAGCTATTCTCCACTTAATTTCGTTAAGGGTCTAAACTTGGGTGAGGGGCCACACCAAGAGGGGATGCACCACAGTTTACAGTGAGATAAATGATGTAGAATCTAGATTAACCCTGGGGTCAAACAAATGGCACCTCCCACAGCCAGACTGCCTTCCCACTATTACCAGATTACTTAAAACTTAACTTTGTCCAGAGAATACTTGAAAAGAGAAAGGCTAAAACCCTGTTTATTCCACTTGGCATGGAATCACCCAGCGGCCCATCCGCCTCAACTGCCTACACCAATGCCCAGGTTTCCAGCGACTGGATACGTCCCGAGGGCCAGCCTCGGCCTGCACGAGCCCAATGCTATCCCTCCTGGCCACATGTTAGGCACACACACACATCAGACCACCAATCCATACTTACCAGGTTCCCTTTCGATATAATAATTCAGTGCTTCAAGCTTCTACCTTACATTTCGAACTAAGTTGCTTCAAAGTGCCTTACACTCCTGTGTCCCCAGCAACACTAAGCACCTTTTTACCACACAGAGTAAGTGCTCAATGAACGCTGACCTGTCAATGACAGAGTCGGGTGTCCCACACCTGCAGAACCCTAACCCTCATTCCTGAAGGAATAACTTTGAGAGAGAAAGCGAGAGAAAAAAATACTTACTCTATAAAGCCATGGTCCTTTAAAATGGCAATCTTTTTGTTCATCTGCTTATCTGTTGATGGGAGGTATTTAACAAGTACATCTACATTAAAAAAAAAAAAAGTCAGACTAAGATCTAGGGTGTAATTCAGACGGCAGTGTGAACATTCCTTCTCAACTCACTTTCCTTTCCGTTAGCGATCCAAACATTGTAAGCAGAATTTGACCAAGTCACATACTCAAAAAAGTCTATTCTTCACATCCAATTCAATGAGATCATTATTTCACTCCTGGAAAGCTACAAAAATTCCAAGGCAGGAGGCCAAAATATCCACAACCTCAGCTTATGCAAATCAACCAACCAAATCAATTAGGACATTAGCATAGCTGTAAGGAAACGACAACCAACAGAAGCATAAAATCAATTGCCTTGGAGTTGATCTGGACTTATGGCAACCCCATGTGTGTTCGAGTAGAACTCTGCTCTGTAGGCTTTTCAATGGCTGATTTCTCAGAAGTAAATGCCCAGAGAAGAGGTGAAGCAAGATGGCAAAGAGAGTGGCTCACATTCACTCCTCCAGCAACTAACCCACCGAACCAATAAAAACACACACAGACTGAGATCACAGAACTCCAGACGGAGCTGAGGTGCCGGAGGGCGCGGGTGAGTCCAGAAGTCGGGGAGAGGAGGAGCAGGGATGGCAGAGAAGCTGGGAGAACCTAATCGCCCACACTGGGGGCGCTCGCGCATCGTGGCCATTTTGGGACAAGGCTGGGTAACACCGTGAACAGGGAATACAGAAAAGGAGCTAATCTGAGGAAGCTGTAGCCAGGTTTTTCTAAGGCTGCGCAAATTGGCTGTGGGAGTTCATGGGCCACACAACTGGGATGGGGGGAAAGGAGACCGTGGTGCTGTGAGAGAGAGCTATTGAATCTCGCTGAGGCCCAAGACTGACGC
>NW_004444113.1:5524746-5526626 GCF_000243295.1 Trichechus manatus latirostris
AAAAAAAAAAAAAAATCCGTTGCTGTCTAGTTGATTACAACTCACAGCGACCCTACAGGACACAGCGGAACTGCCCCATAGAGTTTACAAGGAGCGCCTGGTGGATTCGAACTGCCGACCTTTGGTTAACCGCAGTACCATTTAACCACTATGCAACCACGGTTTCCATTTCTCCTATAGAGGCCAAAATAATGCGAAGAATTGATAATTTTCAAACAATTGTACTAAACATGTTTAAAGAAAGCAAAAAGCAAGCAGAAAACAAATCAGTGAAGATCAGGAAACAAATGGAGGAACAAAATGAAAGACTGAACACAGAAATTGAAAACATCAAAAAAAAAGAAAAAAAAAACAACTACTGGAACTGAAGAATAAAACAAATGAACTAGAAAAAGCAAGAGAAATACTCAACAATACAGCTGAACAGACGACAGAATAAATGAAATAGAAAACAATATAACTGAATTTATCAAGTCTCAAGAGAAAAGAACCAAGTAAACAAATCCAAAAGGAAACGCGGGATTAAATTAAGAAGTCTAACATTAGAATTACTGTAATACCAGAGCACCATGACAACAATAAACTACCATGTTGTTGCTGTTGTTAGGTGCTGTCCATTTGGTACTGACTCATAGCAACCCTACGTATAACAGAACAAAACATTGCCCGGTCCTACACCATCCTCACAATTGTTGCTATGTTTGAGGCCAATGTTGCAGCCACTGTGTGAATCCATCTCCTTGAGGGTGTTCCTCTTTTTCACTGACCCTCTACTTAACCAAGCATGATATTCTTCTCCAGGGGATGGTCCATCGTGATAACACATCCAAAGTACATGAGACAAAGTCTCACCATCCTTGCTTCTAAGGAGTATTCTGGCTTTACTTCTTCGAAGACAGATCTGTTGGTTCTTCTGGCAGTCTATGGTATATTCGATACTCAGTATTCTTGGCCTGGCAATCTACTTCTGAAAATTAGCCAAGGAAAACCCTATGGATCACAACAGAATATCGTCTGATATAGTGCTGGAAGATGAATCCTCTAGGCTGGAAGATACTCAAAATACACAATGGTTGCAACAATGGACTTGAGTATACCAACAATCATGAAGATGGCGCAGGACTGGGTAACGTTTCATTCTGTTGTACATGGTGTCGTCATGAGTCAGGGCCAACGGGACAGCAACTAACAACAACAGAGTGATGAGGGATTTTTTATTTTTTCAATTTCATCTTATAGTCCTAGATATTTATTTTCTTAATGCAAAAAATGATTAGGATGTAAATTTTCCTCAAATTAATTTTACAAATGAACATTTCATAGCCATCAGCATTAACGCTATCAGGATTCTGAAAACATGAAGCCAATCTTAAAGCTAGTTTTCTAAGAGAACCAACAAGGCCCAATTTTTGCTTTTCTACTTTTGAAAAACAACATTATTACTCAGCCTACAGAATGGAGGAGTATTACCTTGACCAAGCTGCTATTTCCACTAGAACTTATGTTAAAATTGTCTCAGTTTATAGACTTTGTTAATTTCTGGCCATTTCCTCTTAATCTAGAAAACTGTTTCTGCTGCTTCAAAAGGAGAAAAATCAGTCTTTATATAGTGTTTTTAATACTATATTTTGGATTTTCACATCATAAATTTAACAGGTCATTAAAAAGACAGAAAAGAAAGAAAAGATCAAAATGGATGTCAGAAGAGACTCTGAAACTTGCTCTTGAACGTCGAGTAGCTAAAGTGAAAGGAGGAAATGATGAAGTAAAAGAGCTGAACAGAAGTTTTCAAAGGGCGGCTAGAAAAGAAGACAAAGTAAAGTATTATAATGACATGTGCAAAGACCTGGAGATAGAAAACCAAAAGGGAAGAATACATT
>NW_004444113.1:5531414-5532494 GCF_000243295.1 Trichechus manatus latirostris
AAAAAGGATGCCAGCAAGGAAAGTGGGTCAGGAAGAGAAACAGAGAAACACCTGACAACAGGTTGGTCTAACAGTCTACCTAAAACCAGCTATGCCTGGCTGTGCTCACGATCAGTCATCAGTCACTGTTCTACGTGCTGGAGTCCTTCCTATTCAAACAGAACATGCCCCCGGGGATTTCTCACCTGGACGCCTGGACTGTGATTCAGCAGATCCAGGTATGGGGCAAGTGCACACGTATCTGGCTCTGCAGAGAAGCATCCGAGCTGCCTGTGCCTCAGGTACACAGCTCTGGTGTTAACAGTGCACCAGGCCCACAGGAAGGCGCTGTAGGTGAAGATGCTTTCAACCGCCTCTGAGAAGAGAGGCTGCAGGGAGGAGAAAAAATCTCTGGAGGACGTAAAAAACTCCTGAACATGAGCCCTCTGCTCTTGGGCCTTTGCTCTTAAAGGCCTGGGAAGAAGATTCACCACTTTCGGTTCCAAACAAACAGGGCAGGTGTAGGTCTTGGGTAGAGTCTCCAGGTAAGGCTTCCAGGGAGACTGGTCCCCAGCATGCTTTTCTGAGACTAGAAAGGAACATAAAGCCAGCAGAGGAGATGGAGGCGGCTTCCACCTGGGAAAATTAAACAGGTTTCAAGGAGTTACTGTTATTCAAAAGATAGAATAAGCTAAATGCACAAATATCCTAGTGGTTTGTTTTACAACCAAAAGGATTGTACTCAAACTGTCAATCACTCCAAGTTTACTTAAGGGACCCAAGAGTTTCTTGCCTCCTCAGCCCTTCAGTCTCTGAAGCACACCAACTGCAAGAGATCTGAGCAAGTCCCACTGATGAGAAAAGAAGTGAACCACTAGACCAAGTTCCAGGTCTGTTTACAAGAGACTCCTCTTCGCAAAAACCTCTTTACTTCCATCTTCGTTTTCCAGTTTGAACACCTGTTGCAAGTCCACTTGCGTCACTTAGGTAAGAACATAAAAATTGGTGAAAAGAACCTAGACCTACACCGTACAGTACAGGAGCCACTAGCTAACCCAAACCAAAAACCAAACCCACTGCCGCCACGTCAGTTCTTACTCG
>NW_004444113.1:5533659-5535358 GCF_000243295.1 Trichechus manatus latirostris
ATTTGAGGTATTTATTAGTTATGCAAAGGGGCTGGGTCCTAATGAACTATGTCTCAAATGCCATACTGACCGATGATGACGACCTTAAAAGGCAAGCAAGGGCACCATGTGAGCACTCGTGTGGTCACTTACTTAGTAACGTACGTCCCTAAGTAGCTTCTAATCACCGTGTCCGTGGTGAGCAGGCAACTCTCAGGCAATGAAACAATCATCTGTCCCACCTTACCAAAAAGAAAGTAAAGTTTAGAACACCTATGCTTTGGAGTGACCTGAGGCTTTGTAAAATCACTGATTCCACCATTATCTACCAAGACTCCACTATAACCCAACCACAGACTGATAGGAAGCCCCCAAGTGGACTCACTCCCACGTCCCTCAGTCAGCAGGTACAGGCAAGGCTGCTCCAATGCCAGGTACTAAAGCCCCAACAAGAACTAAGGGTTAGTGATGTGACCCACCACCGTCAACCTTTCTCCTGGAAGGAATGAGAGACAGTTTGACAACTTAAATCTTACCATCCCTTCACTTTCTCATGCCAGGAAAGAGTGTTCCCTATGGTGGCACAGTGGTTAAGTGTTTGGCTGCTAACCAAAGGGTCGGCAGTCTGAATCCACCAGCCACTCCTTGGGGCAGTTCCACTCTGTCCTATAGGGTCGCTATGAGTTGGAATCGACTCGATGGCAATGGGTTATGGGAAACAGCCAGAAATCACCAAAAATAACTGCATCCTGTGAAACCCAGGGGACATCACCTGTGACTATCCAACCAGCTAAAGAAAGGGTGACCCACCCAGCACAGGAAGAATCTAATTTCACCACCTGCAAAAGTTTAGCTTTGAGTTTCTCTCACTGGAATACAGGAAAAACAAAAATTAAGACAGGAAGTAAAGGACACCAGAAACAAACAAAGCACTGAGAAGCCAGATGTGAGATCCTGCTTTCACTATAACGGCATCTGAGATTAGCTACAAATCCCAGCCACTCCCCTAACAAATCTTTGGGGTTCCATTTCTGGATTCCTTATCGGTATAATGAGATTAAACTGGTGATCAATGCAGTCCCTTCCAGCTCCAAAATCCCACGACTTTCGATTAAAATAACATAAAAAGTTACTCAGTGGAATTGTTCTCTATCTTGACCGGGGTGTACCACTTTGTCATCAACGCTCATCAAACTGTACATTTCGCTATTATGTAAAATAGGTCTCAGCTTAAAAAAAAAAAATTTAAAATACATGCGAAGCAATTCTCAGTTATCAACAAAAACTGTTGTTGTATGTTGCCAAGTCCTTGAACAGCTAGCATATCTTAGGCCAATAAATGTAAGAGATGCAAAATTGAAAAATAAATTAATAATAGGTGAAAGAATTAACTTCAGTTTTTTTTTTTATTGTTGTACTTTAAGTGAGAGTTTACAATTCAACTTACTCTCTCATACAAAAACTCATACATACACTATTACGTGAACCTAGTTGCTCTCCTTATACTGTGACGGCACATTCCTCCTTTCCACCCGATTTCCCAAGTCCATTCAACCAGCTCCTGACCCTCTCTGCCTTTTCATCTCACCTCTGGACAGGAGCTACCCATTAGTCTCATGACTCTACTTGAGCTAAGAAGCACACTCTTCACGAGTATCATTTTATGTCCCACAGTCCAGTCTAATCTTTGTCTAAAGAGTTGGCCTTGGGAATGGTTTTA
>NW_004444113.1:5536364-5545452 GCF_000243295.1 Trichechus manatus latirostris
AGAACAAAAAGGGATGGTGGAGGTTGTCTGTCATCTACCTCCTCATATGACAGTGACGAAGCAGAAGCAGAGAGGAGAGAGCCCTGTGGGTTCCCCCGCCAGCTGAGGCAGTCCTGGGCCTGGCTCCGGGGCCACTGCTGGCTCAGGGCTCTACTCACCACACTGCGCACAGCCTCTTAGAGGAGCATAGCTACCCAGGCACTTGTAAAAATGATCTGCTAGTCGCCTGCCCCAACATGCCTCCTCTCCTCCTCCTCACTAACAGAGGGCATGGTGCCAGGGACAGGACAGCACGTGCCCCCTCCCTGCAGTCAGCTGTGGCTGTGGACTCATTTCTGGCCAGTGAGATGTGGGCAGGAGTTTCCTTAAAGGGAAGACGCCTTTCCTTCTTCACCCTCTTCCCCAGCCTGCTGCTGATGCTCCACGAGCACCTGGACCAGAGGGTGTGGGGCACCCTCTAGGGGCGTGGATGGGGAGCTGCAAGGAGCCTGGGACTCCAATGGCCACACAGGCCTGGGTCTGCCTACTCCTTTCACAGGACAACAAAGTAAGTTCCACTCTGTTTAAGCCATTACTTTGGGTTTGTCTCTCATATGCCACAAAACTTAATCATATATTCAAGATATTCACTAGGTAAGTAAGAAATGCCAGTATGTCAAATGTTTTAAAAACATTTTGAACCATAAAACAAAGCAGGAAAATGGACAAGGAGTTTCAAGGATAAAGAAGTTCTGACCTGCAAGGATGTTTTGCTCATCAGCCCTCTTCCTGTACCTAAGAAAGCAAAGAAAGAAAAAGAGTAAATCCTGCTGTGCCCTCAAGGTCCTAGAGAGACCACTTTGCATTAAAAAAAAAGTGACAGAACTTCAAAACCACACAAAGCTGAAGCTGTTGAGTTTCCCTCCAGGTCTGACTCCCAGGGAAAAAGGGCATCAAGAACCTATTCTGGGAAGTGCCCTTGGGGCTTTATAATCCTTGCAGGGTGCCCTATGGGGGCAGTGGCGGTTCAGTGATAGAATTCTCGCCTTCCATGCAAGAGATCTGGGTTCGATTCCCAGCCAGAGGGCAACCACAAGCCACTGGAGATTTGTGTGTTGCTGTGATGCTGAACAGGTTTCAGAGGAGCTTCCAGACTAAGACTAGAAAAAGGCCTTGTAATCTACTTCCAAAAATCAGCCAGTGAAAATCCTACCGACACAAAGGTCCAATCCACAGCTGATCATGGGAACGGCACAGGACTGGGCAGTGTTTCGTTCTGCTGTGCGTGGGTCGTCAAGAGTGGGGAGCCCACCCCGCGGCAGCTAACAAGATGGCCTATCATACGAACAGAACCATACGGACCACCACGGACTTGACAGATCTGTGCTGGGCCTCTTACAAGAACCCTCACACTGGGACTCCCTCCCTCAAGCAGGAGGCCTACTCCTAATCTCCACCCAACCCTGGAGCTACCTTTATCCCTACCAGACCCAGCTTTCCCCAGTAATGATCTCTGACAGCCCTTTGGTTAAGTGACCAGTAAACCCCACTCCAGGTCCCAGAAAGTCTATGGATTGCATCCTCCCCTCCCTGACCAGGCAGCCCATCAGATGAGCTCTGTCTTGACCTGGGTGAGCGCAGCAGGGTCTATAGATCCAGGGAGCTGCTGCCTAGGAGCCAAGGCCTTACTGGGACCCCAATCATAATAGTAAGTTCAGCAGCTACACTTTAGCCCACTGACTTCCTGCAGTAGATCCCTCCACACCTGGACTCGCCTCCTGGGACACTCAGATGGACTCTCAGGTTGCACCATTTACAGCAGGTACAGGTATTACAGGACCCTAAGAGGCCTAGAGCTTAGTCATCTTTTCAAATTCATAGTTCTTGACTCTTCTTCTCTCATTTGGGAGGGAATATAATTCCACAAAGGCCAATCCCTGCAGGACATGGAGCTCCTGGGTCGGGGGGAACCGCAGCCCGTTGTCTGGCCAGTTGGATTTGATGTGTTTTAACACTTGACTCCCCACCCAGAAGCATAATGGCTGCTCGGACAGATGGCTTTGGTTTTAAGAACTTATTTCATTTGTTCTGTACATCCCATGGAGGAGTTAATCATCCCTGTGGGCCAGAACCCTTCCTAAATCAATTACTAATGGGAAGATTTTCTTCTACGGAGTCGTCCTTCAAAACACTCTTGTGCTAATTTACTTGGAAATTTCTCTCTGGACATATATGAACAGAACCTGGCATATGCAATGAATCTGAAAGACATGTTACCAATATTTCTACAATATACAGTTTAATACTAAAGAACATTTTTACTTTTTTCACTGGATAAACTAAACCAGGGAGAAAGTGACCAGTAGGAGCTTATACAAGTAGAGCTTATTACAAACTTCTCATTGCCTTCACATCTCTGCTATCCTAAATCCACCAGGGAGGCCCAGATTTAGCCGGTGCTTTTGGCGCTGAGAGCAGACACATGGGGTTCAGTTTCAAGGTAAGAGATTAGTTGAGAGCCTAAAGACAGAATCCTGCTTGCCATGTGGGAGCCTTGCCTTTCCCCTCCCCACACCAAGATTAATTCCTCAGAATTTTATAGATTTTGACTGAATCCCAAAAACATCCCCTCCTATCACACTTGGGAAACCCTGATGGCATAGTGGTTAAGAGCTACAGCTGCTGACCAAAAGGTTGGCAGTTCGAATCTACCAGGTGCTCCTTGGAAACTCTATGGGGCAGTTCTACTCTGTCCTATAGGGTCGCTATGAGTTGGAATTGACCCAACGGGTTTGGTTTTTTTCGGTTTTATCATATTTGATTACAAGCTAAAAATATACAAAGCACTTAGGGGAGGTTCCTTGCCTCCAGAATCATTTAGCTTCAGCACCTCCATGGCCATGAATCTGGCATTAGGCCCTAGGCAAGTTGTTCACACTCTTGAAATTGGAAACCCTTTCCTGCTCCAAATTATAGACAGATGACTTCTTTTTGGACATTCCATCTAAACCACATGCCAATCCCTGCCTGATCATCCTAAGCCTGTCCTGCTTAAGCCAAAGTGACACCCACAAAGTAGGTGGGCCTCAGGCACAGCCAGTCCACTCCTGAAAAGCCACTTTAATTCATTTTTGGAACAAGATGACATATAATCAATATCACAGCTCCCAGGCGGGAAGCCTGATACACAGCAATGGATGCTGTGCAGCCACAGAGATGTAGTGCTCACCTGAAGAATCACCTGTGCTTTCGCATCACCTGTGCCCACACGTCTCTCATAGGAGAAAGGTCATGGGAGTCACACACCAGACTTTACCTGGAAAACGAGCAGGTGTTAAATTCGGATCTTCAAACTTCCTATCTTTCAGCCACTTCTTCAGCTCTATAAATTCAAACTTGTAGCTCTCATTCACTAATCAGGAAAGGAGAAAACACATAGCAATTAAAATAACTATATAATCAGGTCACCATTTTTTGAAAATCTCTGATGAACTGTCTCAGACAGACAGTTACATTATAAAAGGGAATAATTTTTTCAAAAAGAATAGTGTAAACTAACTCATAGTGACCCCACGTGTTACACAGTAGAACTGCTCCACAGGGTTTAAATGTTAAAAAGCAAAGATGTCACTTTAAGGTCTAAGGTACACCTGATGGAAGCCATGGTGTTTTCCACCGCCTCATATGCATGCAAAAGCTGGACAATGAATAAAGAAGACAGAAAAAGAATTGATGCCTTTGAATTAAGATGTTGGCAAAGAATAATGAATATATCATGGACTGCCAAAAGAATGAACAAATCTGTCTTGGAAGAAGTACAGCCAGAATGCTCCTTCGAAGCAAGGATGGCAAGACTTCGTCCCACATACTTTGGACGTTTTAACAGGAGGGACCAGTCCTTGGAGAAGGACATCATGCTTAGTAGAGGGTCAGCAAAAAAGAGCAAGATCGTCAATGAGATGGACTGACACAGTGTCTGCAACAATGGGCTCAAGCATAACAACTGTGAGGACGGCACAGGACCGGGCAGTGGTACATAGGGTCGTTACGAGTCAGAACAGACTCGATGGCACCTAACAACAACAGCAATCCTTACAGAAGCAGATCACCAGGCCTTTCTTCCACAGTGCCACTGGGTGGGTTCAGACAGAAAACCTTCAGGTTAGCAATTGAGCGGAAACCCTTTGCACCACCCAGGGACCTTCGTATCCACTAGAATAACTATAATCAAAAAGACAAATAAGGAGCTGGTTGAATGGACATGGGAAAACAGGTGGAAAGAAGGAGTGTGTTGTCACAGTATGGGGAGAGCAACTAGGGTCGCATAACAATGTATGTATAAATTTTTGCATGGAAACGAACTTGAAATGTAAATTTCAGTTAAACTACAACACTAAACAAAAAAAGATAAAATAAAATAAAATGAGCTCCAGTAAAAAGAAAACAAAACAAAAACAGATTAATAACAAGTGTTGGGGAGAATATAGAGGAACTGCAAATCTCATGAACTACTGGCGGAAATGTGAAATGGTACAACCACTTCGAAAAACCGTTTGGCAGTTTTTTTTAAAGTTAAACATAAAACTACCATATGATCCAGCCACTCCACTCTTAGGTATTTACCCAAGAGAAAACAAAGCATATGTCCATATATACTTGTACAAAAATGTTTACAGCAGCTTTATCCTAAGAGCCGAAAACTGAAAACAACCCAAATGTCCATCAATAGGATATACAAATTGTGAAATATTACTCAGCAATACAATTGACTATTAGTACACATAACGACATGGAATTATCTCGAAATCATTACGCTGAGTGAAAGAAGCCAGATAAAAGAATACCGTCATGCGCCACATAATGACCATTCAGACAATGTCCGTTCACGCAACGTCCAACCACATATATGTCCCATAAGGTTATATTCTTTACTTTATTCCCTATAGAGCAATGAATACGAGGACTGGGATTCTAATCTTTGCTCTGTCATGAGTGTGTTGTGTGACAAAGTACCTCCCTGGGTCTCTTTCACCTGCATAAGGACGGGGTTGGGATCAACGAATGCCAACATCCTTTAAGGCTCCAAAGTCAGAACCCAAGTTCATGTATGACTGAAGGTCTGCTTATCCCAGGTCGGTGGGCTCCCTGGTGTGGGTTTGGTTCATAAGGACAAGAGAGTGGCAGGGCTCTGGGTAGACTAACCCCCAGTCCCCACAGCCCGGGATCACCACCCCCAAGCCCGTACATACCCCTCCCACCCACCGCAAAGCACACAGATGTGGGGGGGGGGGGCTGGCTTCTGGAGTGGAGGGGAGTCCGCAGGCATGGCTAGGGACATAGGAATCCAAGGCTTCAGCAACAAAGGAGGAACTGGAGGAGCTGCAGCCTGACAAGTGTCGTTGCTCACACAACATCCAAATCACATCATGTCCCATTTCACTCAACAATCGTGGACGTTAAGTGACACATGACTGTATTAATTCCATTTATGTAAAACTCAATAAAATGCAAACTATTCTATAGTGACAGAAAGCAGGTAAGTGGTTGCCTAGGGACAGGGAAGAGGGGGTGGAAGAAAAGGATTACACAAGGAAACGAGGAAGCTTTGGGGGTGACAGAGATGTTCATTATCTTGACTGTGGTGATGGTTTCATGGGTACCTACACATACTAAATTTTATTAAATTGTACACTTTACACGTGAGACTTTATATATCAATTATATCACAATAAAGTTGTTCAAAAAAATAACATGACCCAAGACTTAAGGCTTCCCAAAGCGTTATCAACAAATTAGAGAACAGAGTTTACAGGAAGAGCAATCAATCAACGAGTGTTCACTGCACATCTGCTACACACAGCACTGTGCTACCTGCTCTGGGGCATGCTCAATGGGTTCTTCACCCTCAAGAAGTTGACTATTTAGCGGGAAAACAAGAGTTCCATGAAAAACAAGTGGAAAGCCACAAGGGCCTTAAGAGTGACACCCAGGAAGCATACGGCAATTCAGAGAAGGGTAGCATTAGTGCCAACTGGAAGACATTACTGAGAAGCTAAGCTCCACTAAACCTTGAAAGCTGGAGAGAAACTGGGCAAGAAGAGAAAAAAAGGTGTTCTAGGCTGAAGGAGAAATATGAAGAATGGCACAGAAACGGAAGTGTGTGGGGTATCCTCAGGGAACAGTGAGATTACATTCTTCCACAACACAGAGACAGGAGCATGGAACCCCCTTACAAAGGGGGGCAGAATGAGTTCGGGTATCATGCAAAAAGGGTATGAGGATCCCTGGAGGCTGTTTAACCAAAAACGTGGCATGGAAACAGTCCTTTAGGAAAGTTAGACTGACAGCAATAAAAGGGACAGCCAACAGGGAAGAAAAACAAGGGGGGTTTCAGCCAAGAACCAGCTGAAATCATCATGGTGTCCAGAGAGGAGCTGACCTAGAAAAGGCCAGGCAAGAGTTAGTAGGACATTGGCTACAGAAGGTAAAAAAACGACTCAAAGATTACCTCAACGGTGATGTTGACATGTTTGGGATCAACTAGGAGGAATGTTATTAATTTTTCTACAAATAACAACTCCATTTACACAGTACTTTTCAGTTGGCCAAACACTTTCACGTACAGCATCTCATTCAGACTAGGTTATACTGAATGTGAAATAACAAATTTATATCCAAACAGTGATATCCTACAGGTGATAAAGAGTTCAGGAGAAAGGTCAAAACAGGAACATGGGAGTCATGTCCAGAGAAGATGGAGTAGGAGCAATAAGTTAAATATATCTGTACTCTCCCAAGTGCTTAAAAGAGAAGAGTATTCTTTTAAAAATATTGTCTTTGAAGACTGTCCACATGCCTCTTAGAAAAGGTATATGTGTAGGAAGAGACACCCATCAACAAAGGATGCCTTTCTCATCACCGGCACCAAAAGAATCAAAACTATACCTCCTCTCGATTCAGAACTTTTGAAGAGCTTCCGTCTTCTCATCCGGCTTGTTCTCCCTCTTCCCGTCTGCATACTAAAAACGCAGTTCCTGTTTAGGTAAAACGCACTTTCTTTGTTTTACTTCGCTCTTGTATGAAATCACCATTCTTTGTACCTATAAAGATTTAAATATACAAATGCATATTAGTCAGTAAACTATTTCTCTACAGAGTTTCTATCTATGAAAGGTTTATGCTGTGAGCTAAGTACAGTAATGGAATGCCCATTCCATTGGTCCCTCTAAAACAGCTTATCCTGAGGTCCTACTTAATTCCCTTTCAGTATGGAGTAAATAGTGGGGTTTGTTCTTAGATATCAGGATTTTGAAATAATATAACTAAATAGGTATTTGCAACAGTTTAGGGAGAGAATGAGAGCCCCAAATGCAGACAATCCAAAGAGATGATCGTGAAATCTATAATGGCTACTAGCTTCTACAGGCTATTTCCTTGGAGACATAAAAAATGAAATCCGGTAAACACAACAGTATGATACACGCAACGGAGTATTATGCAGACATTAACTAGAAGAAATGAGCTAAGATGTAAAAACGCCCAAGATACATTAAGTGAAAAGAGAAAGACGCAGAACAGTATAAATTAAATTATCCTTTTGTTTGGTTTTGAGCATATTATATATGCCTATAAAACAGGAATATTTCGAGAAGGAAGGCTATTCAAAAATGTGCTAGCAATGGTTACGGTGGGGATCTGGGATTGAGGAAAGGAGGAGGAGGTTGTTACTTTGACTTCTGTATCTTCCCATGCTGTGATTTATATGTGTACATAAGTGACATAAATGATTACATACACGCACATATATGTATTTTAACCACAGAACTGTTTTACATCTACACCTGAAAACTACTCGAGCTGAAACGGAAAACGAGAAAAGAACTCCAGGCACTATTAATACATTTCAGCACTAGACGGTCCATTGATCGATCTACGTCAAGTTGACGAGTCCAGTCCCAGAGCTAACACGCAGCGCCTGACCCTCCGTCGCTCGGTGCGCACACCGGTCGGGACCCCCACCCAGACCAGCGGCCCGGCTGCGCGCAGGGAGTCCCGCGTCAGGCGCGCGAGCTTTCCACGAGCGCCCCGGCTGACAGCCACTGCCGATGGCGCCGTCGTCGTTCCCAGTCCTCCAACTCCAGGAGTGAGGTCACCCTACCGTCCTCGACACACGGCGCCCCCCGTCACATTCCGACCAGGCGGGCATCAGGCCCCGGTGGCTTAGAAACTCCGGGCCTTCGACCCTGCGCATCCCCCAGCGCGCCTCCACAGCGGCTTGTTCGGTCAAAATTTGCTAAATGGACGGTTTCCAAATGATATAGGATTACTTTTGTGCACAGTATAATGCCAGACCTCGTGGGGGGCTACAATGTGAACTCAATCCTTCCTTCTACATTGAATAAAAAAACAAGAACTAAACCTTGAGCTCGACTCGGCTTCCGTTACCTGGGAAATGAGACAGGCCCCGCCCCTGGAAGTCCTTCCGGTTCACCTCGGGGTCAGGATCCGGCCTCCAAGATGGCGGCTGCAGTGGGCGGGCCAGAGCACGTGGAAACCAAAACAACGCCTGAGATCAACGCGAGTTGAAGCAACAGGCCGAAGCCAGAGCGGCCGAGCACCTTCAGGGTGCCTCGAGTCTTCCAAATTCAAGTACGGAAGTTCTTAGTCAACCGGGCGCAGATCTTTCTCCGCTGCGCAGCCGCTTCCTTCCAGCGAGCGCAGGCGCACCCGTTCCCCTGCACTCGCCGCGGACGCCAAACGCCGCTGATGGCAAGACGCGGCGCAACCCTGCTCACGCCGAGAGCACCTTCCTTCCGCAGCCCGGGAAAGAAACCTCCTGGGGCGTGCGTCTCTGGCCCCGGCCAGTAGGCAGGCGCGCTTTGGTCCTCCAAGCTCCGCCTCGCCTCTCAGCCTAGTAGGCCCCAGCCCCGCCCCTCTGCCCGGTGGGCTTCGTCCCGGCACCTCCCGAGGCCTGCCTGGCCCAGGCCCCAGTCGCCTGCGAGGCAAAAGCCCGCCCAACCCGTGTTCTCTGCCGGGAGGGGTCCGCCGAGCTCCAGCTCCACCCTGAAGCCTCTTCCGCCTGCCAGGCCCCTGCCCCGCCCCCTCGGCC
>NW_004444113.1:5545839-5548951 GCF_000243295.1 Trichechus manatus latirostris
ATTGTGTCCCGTGTGTTCCAGGAGAGTGCTGCTTTCGGCTACACTCCGTTCGTCCATCGTTGCCCTTGCTCTTGTGTGTCCTGCATCCTTAAATACATCCAGTGAAAATGGGCACAAATGTATTCTGGACAAAACAGCACCGCAGGGAATGGGGCCGCCAGGATGCAGGGCCATTCCTCAGCTTGCAGCTCCAGAAACTTGAGTTTGACCTACCGCCCAGTGGGGCCCACACTCAGGAACAGACTGGTGTGAAACGTCTTAGGAGACTGATGAAAGAGTTCCGTATGTGATTATTCAGCATCTGTGAGAAGCTACATCATCAAGGAAAGAACCAATGGGGAAACGGTGAATGCACTCGTCCTCTGAGGCCCTGTTTCCCACAAGTTGCTTTAATTCTGATAAAGCCCAACCGCCAAAGATTGATATCAGAGATAAACTGGCAGTCCATCAGAGGTTTACTGATTTGCTGCAACAAGGGAAAACTTCACACCAGGAGAACTGTGGGGCATTTCACCAAACGGGAAAAATAGGGTTCTTATAAGATTTGAGGGAAAGGTGGAGTTTAAATAAAAAAGTAAATGAAGCAGTGCTTTTTTGTTATCTGTTTGCTTTGCTACAGGCACAGCAAATGGCCTGAGTGTGCAGGGGTGAACATCAGGCCTGGGCTGAGAAAGGGACTCGGGGGCCTGTTTTCTTGGAAACTGCTAAAGTAAGCCAAATGTAAAATGTGTCCAAAACACCTTTTCTGAGTTCTGCACCTTACTGGAAATCAAGGCTACCTCTTCGTATGAAAGCAGTTGAAGTGGTTCAGATTGTCCAGGCAGCAGTAGGATAATTCCATCCTCATCACATGATTTCTGACAGCCCATGATGGTAGAGAATAGGGTCCCTCAGCACTATGTCTTGATGCTAATTAACAAAAGTCGTTTTTACAGGTTCACATTTCCTATTGACTACTGAACATTTCTGTTGGCACCATCACCGAGTATCACTTCAAACTCTGACAGATTTATAAAAAATGCATCTATCCTTCCTCACTTCTTACATTAATGGCTACAGTCATTCTCCTCAGACACCGCTACAGTAAAAACCTAGATACAATTCCTTCCTCAGACATCACTTTCTTCTCATATAGGATCACTCTCCAAATGTGAATGAGCCCCCTTCTTGGGAAAAAGTTAAACTTACTAGTGTGACTTAGGTTTTAGGGATTTTAAAACTAAAACAAATTATAGCCGGTAGGAAAGTTTTCTCTAGGTTGGAGGCGGCTCACCCTGTGATGGTGTGAAGGAGTCACTGGGAAAAATAGATTCTACTGGAGAAAACAGAGACAAGATGAGATCCTACAGGAGGGACTTATCACAAGCTTTAAGAAAGGCAAGAGATGTTAAAAGCTTTGTAATTGGAGGTCCAAGAGTAGGAGAGCCTCCGTATAAGACAGATGGGATCCTGGGGTGAAGTGTCCTACCATCAATACCATGTGGCCCCAGTGTTCTACCCACCACCTTGAATGCCGGCATCATTCATCACCCTCTGTTATGGGTTGAATTGTGTCTCCCAAAAATATATATCGAAATCTTAACCCCTGTACCTATAAAAGGTACCTTTAAGTAATCTGAGTCTTTATATTTAAAGTCGGTTCCTTATAGACAACGTATAGTTGAGTCTCGATTTTTATCCACTCTGACAATCTCTGTCTTTTAATCAGTGTATTTAGATCATTCACATTTAAAGTGATTATTGATATAGTTGGATTAATATCTACCATGTTTGTAACTGTTTTTTATTCCTTGTATTTATTCTTTTTTCTCACTTCTCTGGTTTTAGTTGAGCACATTTTATATGGTTCTGTTTTATCCCCTCTCTTAGCATATCAGTTATACTTCTTTTGCAAAAATTTTTAGTGTTTGCCCAAATATGCATTTGTAACTAGTCTAAGTCCCCCTTCAGAAAGGACTATACCACTTCATATGTAGTGCAGGTAACTTTATAACAGATTATTACCAATTCCTCCTTCCCATCCCTTATAACACTGCTATTATTCATTTTACTTATCCATATATTATAACCACTCAATACACTGTTACAATTATTACTTTAATCAAACAGTTCTCTTTTATGTCAATTAAGAATAAAATAAATGTTAAAGAATTAATTTTACCTTCATTTCTTCCTTCTCCAATGCTCTTCCTGTCTTTATCTAGACCCAAGTTTTTGTCTTACGCCATTTTCCTTCTGAGTGAAGAACTTCTTTTAACATTTCTTGCAAAGGAGGTCTGGTGATTAATTCCCTTGGTTTTTGTTTGGCAAAGAACGCCTTTACTTCCCCTTCACTTTTGAAGGATAATTTCACTGGATATAGAATTCTAGGTTGTTGGGGATTTTTTTTCCAACCCCTCAACTATTATACTCCACTCTCTTCTTGCTTTAATGGTTTCCGATAAGAAGTCCACTATAATTCATATCCTCGTTCCTACAAGATAAGTTGTGTGTGTTTCCTTCTGGATGCTTTCAAGATTTTCTCTTTGCCTTTGGTTTTCTGCAGTTTGAGTACGATTTAACTAAGTGCAGTTGCTATTGGTGTTTTTATCCTGCTTTGTGTTTCCTCAGCTTCATGGATCTGCAGTTTGTTGTTAGTCATTAATTTTGGCAACTTCTCAGCCATTATGACTTCAAATATTTGTTTTGCTTCATTTTTTTTTCTTTCTTTCTTCTCTTTCTCATATTCCAATTATGCATATGTTATACCTTTTGAAATTGTCCCACATTTCTTGGATGTTCTGCTCTGTTTTTTGTTGTTGTTTCCATTTTTTTTCCTCTTTGCATTCCAGATTTGAAAGTTTCTACTGACCTATCTTCAGGCTCACTAGTTGATTTTCAACCATGTAAAGTCTAGTGATGAAATCTGTCAAAGGCATTCTTCATTTTCATCGCAGTGTTTTTTTGTTTTGTTTTTTTGTAGCATTTCCTTTTGTTTCTGTCTCAAAATTTCCATCCCTCTGCTTATGTTACCCATCTCTTAGAGCCCTGAACATATGAATCACAGTTATTTTAAATTCTATGTTTGATAATTCTGATCTCTGTGTCGTATCTAATTCTGGCTCTGAGGCTT
>NW_004444113.1:5550748-5551958 GCF_000243295.1 Trichechus manatus latirostris
CCTCAGGCAGGCCTGCCCCTCGGCCCCTCAGACTGGCCTCTGCCCCACTTGGGAAAGTGTTAGAGCTTTTTAGCTCCACCAAGTGCCCAGATGCACCTCACTCTGCCAGCAAGCCTCCTTCCTGTCTGAAGGTGCTCTGGGTCAGCATAGCCACTTTGCTCCGTGGGCCGGGAAGTCTGCTGTGCCATCTTGCGCCAGTCTCCTGGTTCTCCTGCTGCCCTTTGCCGTGCTTCTTGCTATCTCATGCTGTCTCCAGTGTTATGGCTCTCTCTGTCTCCTAGGTCTAGGAGGTTCTCCTCGCAGGGACCCTGGGTGCAAAGGACACGCTCCACTCCAGGTTCTTGATGGTAGTGAGGTCCCCCCTCTCAGATCTGGAATTGGCTCCCTTTAAGCCTAATGGGATTGCAAAACTGACCATTCCCCTCATTAGGGTTCCATACACCTTATTTTCATGGTACCCCCACCCACGTAGGGGTTCCATGCACCTTACTTGCATGATTAGCAGGCTGTCTAATCCCCTTGGTGGACTACAAGCACCTTATTTGCATACTCCCACCCAATCATTTTGTGGCTATTAGAAGACCATGGCTAGACTGGCCATATACTAGTAATTCACTTCACTGTGCCTCATATAGAAAATATATTTATTTAAATTAATTACTTTTTCAATGTATCACAAAAAGTTCACCAGTATGCTAGAATGAAAACTTCAGTTTCATCAGTGTTTAGCATGATATTGTATATGGGCCCAGTTGAGATTATTTTTGTTTTCTTCACATATGTGCATATTATGAATTGATGCTAATAACTCTAATTCTAATCTAACTTACACCCTGGCAACTGTCCTCTCCTCCACACTTCAGTATCTGTATCTCTTTTATCTTCTTTCTCCAGGAGGGGAAACTCGAGGTCTCAATAATAACAGTAGATTTAATCATGTACTCACTTATATGACAACCAAAAACAGAAAACCAAACTTGTTGCTTTCGAGTCGATTCCGACTGATAGCGACCCTGCAGGACAGAGGAGAGCTGCCCCGTAGGGTTTCCAAGGCTGTAATCTTTGCAGAAGCAGACTGCAGTGTCTGTCTCCCATGGAGTGGCTGGTGTGTTCAAACCACCAACCTTTCAGATAGCAACCAAGCGCTTAACCACTGTGCCACCAGGTTTCCTCAGTTAAATAATACAACCAAAAATGATTCCAGAATTGC
>NW_004444114.1:0-1299 GCF_000243295.1 Trichechus manatus latirostris
TGAACCAGTAATTCCACTCCTAGGTATTACCTCAAGAGAAATAATATATGTCACCTCAAGGCTTATACATAAACGCTCTTTGCAGCTATATTCACAATAGCCAAAAAAAAAAAAGAATGGAAACAAACAACCAGAGTCAGGTAACCAACAATTGTGTTATATATATATTGGTATGTTAGAGCCAGCTTGTTATCAGGCAGCTAGAGCCAATTTTTAAATTTTCAGGAACTCTGCTAGCTAGTAGATGTCCTGTTGCTATATTGTCATTGGCAATGATAAGAGTAGTATCACCACAGAAGTGAACAAACTATGAATCAGTGCTTCCCCACCCCAGAAAGTCAGTTGTAAAACATTGACTGGTTATAATTACAATGTAAATTTCTTATTTGGAATAAAAAGCAACAAAATACAGATACATACAACAATACAAATAAATCTCAAAGACATTATGCTGAGCAAAACAAGCCAGACGGAAACAGATTATAATACACGTGATTCCACTTGTATGCAATTCTTTAACAGGTAAAACTAATCTACAGTG
Source organism: Trichechus manatus latirostris (assembly GCF_000243295.1). Classification (NCBI taxonomy): domain Eukaryota; kingdom Metazoa; phylum Chordata; class Mammalia; order Sirenia; family Trichechidae; genus Trichechus; species Trichechus manatus. The sequence goes on from NW_004444114.1 coordinate 542, forward strand.
ACAGAAAACATAACAGTGGTTGTCTGGGGCCAGGGCTGTTGGAGGGGTGGGAGTTTGACTGCCTAAGGACACAGGGAACTTTTTGAAGCTATGGAAATAGTCTATATCTTGATTGTGGTGGTACTTACAGGAATGCATTTGTCAAAGCTTGTCATACTGTTCATTATACATAGGGTGATATAAAATTTAACAATATATATGAAAAATACCTATACAGATATACTTGAATATGTTGGTAGTTCCCTGAGTCATCTTATCTGTAGTATTGTAATCTCTGTGTGAGGCTTCTGAACATTAATAGAAAAATTTTACAGAATCAATCTCAAGTATTTTGAATAAAAATCTTATAGCATTTTTAAATACTAACTGTTTAATAATTTTCCTGTGATATTTAAAATTGCTTACCTTAATTTACTTCAGGTTGAATTATCCTAGGGGGTGTGCCTAATCAATGCTCTGGTTGGAAACAGTATTAACTTCTGAAGTTAATAGGAGTGTAATTCAGAAAAGAATGGCGATCTGAGTGACAGTTAGTAGCACTCAAAAAATACCATTCAGAAATACTGAGCTACTAATAAGTGGCTCACCCAACAGAAGGCTCTAATTGTTTGCTTGTTTTATCCTGACTTCTTTGCAAATACTAAAAATATTTTGGAACTATTATTGTTGCTTATGAAAGCTCTTATAACTATAAAAGAAAACAGAACAAAGACAGTTTAAATGTCTACAGTTAAAATTTGTCTTGAAATGTTACAATC
>NW_004444114.1:3162-4371 GCF_000243295.1 Trichechus manatus latirostris
AATATTGCTTTAAAAAATTCAATAGTTATTACTGAATTTTGTTTCTGTTACATACATATTTATCTTATAAACTTTTATGATTTTCTTCTCAAACAGATACAGCATCCATCACGTATACAACCCTTTACTTGAATTGCTGAAGTAGCGAAGTATAGGAATTTACTAGCTCAATAATTGAAAAGTCTAACAACGGCTTCAGTCCTGGAATAATTAGGATTCAGCTTTTCTCTTTCTTCTCCTCTCCTTTTATCTTTTGGTTATTTTATCTAATTTTGTACGGTTCATTCTGAATTTTTCTATATATATGATGGCAACAAGTTTCCTCTCTATCCACTGTCTTACAATATCCTGTCTGGGAAAACCAGAACAGAGTATGTTTTTCTTAACAGTTTCATAAAAATTCCAGACATGACTATAATTTGCCATATTGTATAATGTATCATCCTTACTTGCCCAATTATTGTAGGAACCAGTGCTCTTTGATCTGTCAGCCTGCCAGTTCTCTCTCTCTCCCCAGCTCCCTCCTTATGATTAATACAAAAAGATATATTTACACATTTATTCAGTAATTCACTGCTCCAAATGTAAATTATAGGACAACATGTCCTGTTCTACTATGCCATAACTGTAAGACAACTCTGCAAATCTCCGTGGTGCTCACAGGTTGTACCCCATATCTAGATAGCCAGGAGGTCATTAGAAAAAGGGCACCAATAATTAATATGGATTGCTGCTTAAACATCCCTTCCTTTCGATCAGTGCCTGAATACCCGTTAGTACATGGAAAGTTGCTTTTATTACTTACAAGAATCTGACGGCACACAACCAGAAAAGTTTCATAATGAGTAGTCCCCCCTCAAAAGGTATCTGGGCAGAGTTGATGACTCTTCCTGGCACACCCCATTTTGTGCTACAGGTGAAGGGCTTAAATGGGAGCCTATCTATTGCTGGTCTCCCCTGGCCAGGTAGGTCCACTTAGGTGGACTGTAAGCTTATGCTATGTGTGTCCCCTTGCACCATAGCTGAGGAGATGCAGAAAACTTCCCCTCCCAGCTATTTCATACCCCCAGCCTAAGTGACTAACTGCACATTTTTAACCCTGCAAACAAACATCCTACTGCATCATGCCCCCCTGACTTCCTGAGGAGGGGGAGATTTGCCCAGAATTTATCTTTTTAACCTTTCTAACAAATATCAGGCCTCAGTGGT
>NW_004444114.1:5118-9339 GCF_000243295.1 Trichechus manatus latirostris
ATCACTGTATATATATGACTTAAAATAAAAATCAATTTCATAATAGGCTGCAAGAATTCGTCATTGCTTTTTGATGTCTGTTTATCAATTAACGACTTTATGAGGTCAAAATCATCCACCCCTATCATGAAAGTTGTCTGATTCCTCTACAATTTTTGTTCTCAAACATGCTATTCTGCCTTATTTTCTTGAGTACATCTATGGGCCTGGAAAGGACATAACGTTCATTTCTTTATTCTTATCAATTTATTTATTTATTTTTCACTAAATCTCAATGCCATTATTCCTTTCTTAGTTGAATTAATTTCTGCTTCAAAGTGACACCATGGGTACAGATTTTTCTCTTAATCCTCGTCCCTCCTCCATCATTCCATTAACATGGACACTATATAACAAGTTGATCTCATGATCCCTTAAATTTAATAATTTTGTGTTTAATTAAAATAGAAATTAATTTTTAGCAATCATCAAAAGTAATGTATTGTTAAAATATATATCATTAGTTTTACGGTAAAATATTCTGTTTCACTGAATATAAGCCATACTATTTTTTTTTTAAATCTACTCTGAGAGTTGTCAGTGTTGTCACCCCATTTACCTCAGTCTGCTGAAAGAAATAGTGGCACCTATTGAGTTTCCAATTTAAAATGTCTGCCTTATATTCTAAGCCATATATTGTACTTTCAGCTCTGCTTTCTTCTTCCATTATGCACCTCTCTTATTCAGGATTCAGTGTAATGTTTCCTTCATTTCTTATCTAGCTAAGATTTTTTTCTTTTTCCCTCAGTATCTACTTTCCTAAGAAGCCCTTTGATTTTTGTCATAATTTATTTTATTCATCCTTTATATAACTCTATAAAAGCATATTATAACAAAGTGACATTTTACTTCTCATTTATTTCACTAGTGTCTAATTATTTTGCCTTATGTTCTGTTCATAAGAATCTTTATGGATTGAAAGTAGATATAATATTGTATCTTATATGAACTTTCCTAAAGAAGCACTTCATTTTATATTATCTTGTTCTATACTCCAAATGTTCCAAGTGTATAAATGTTGCCCCTCAACTTCTATTGTAATAGTAACTTCTATTGTAATAGCAGGTATCATGTTAAATACATTTCTGCTCTTCTTGGTTCCTAGTAGAGTGTGTAGTTTCTAGTAAGTTTTCAATCATTTATTGAGTAAAAGTGAATTAGATTAAATCCACATTTATGCAAGCGACAGTAATAATCATAGCATTTCACATAGACATTAAAATACTTGCATATAAATGAACATTCTTTATAAATGTTGTTGTTAGTTGCTGCTGAGTTGGCTCTGACTCATGGTAACCTTATGTATAATAGTACAAAATGTTCCTTGGTCCTGCACCATCTTCACCTTCAAGAATGTTAGTATGTTTGAGTCCGTTGTTGCCGCTATTGCGTTACTGCATCTCACTGAGGGTTTCCCTTGTTTTCACAGGCCATTTACTTTATCAAACATGATGTCCTTTTCTAGAGATTGGTCTTTCCTGATAAAGTGTCCAAAGCAAGAAGTCGAAGTCTCATCATCTGCATGTCTAAGAAACATTCTGATAGTATTTCTTCTAAGACTGATTTATTCGTTCTTCTGGTAGTCCATGTATATTCAATATTCTTTGCCAACACCATAGTTTGAATGCATTCATTCTTCTTCTGTCTTCCTTTTTCATTGTCTAGCTTTCATATGCATATGAGGTGGTTGAAAAAACCATGGCTTGGGTCAGGTGCACTTCAGTCATCAAAGTGACATCTTTGGTTTTTAAAACTTTAAAGAGTTATTTTGCAGCAGATTTGTACAATGTAATACATTGTTATATTTTTTGATTGTTGCTTCTGTGGCCATTGATTCAAGTAGAATGAAATCCTTGACAACTTCAATTTCTTCTTCATTTATCATGATGTTGTTTATTGGTTCAGTTGTGAGAATTTTCATTTTCTTCACATTCAGATATTATTCAAACTGAAGACTGTAGTCTTTGACCTTAATCGGTAATACTCAAGTTGCTTCTGGTTGTCTTCATTTTGGCTAGCAAGATTGTATCATCTACATATTGCAGGTTGTTAACGAGTCTTCCTCCAATCCTGATGTCATGTACTTCTTTATATAGTCCAGTTTCTCAAATTATTTGTTCAGCATACAGATTGAATAAGTAAGGTAAAATGATAAGACACTGCCATATACCTTTTCCAATGTCTTTATATATAAGAAATATAAAATATAATATACCATCCACTCCAGTAGCAAGAGCAATTGAACTGGAACATTCTTAGCCAGTAGCACTTTAAAATGCCACAAATGTCATGGTTTTATGAGCAGTGTTGATGTAGTGGTTAAACTGTTAGCTTCTGTAGTCAGAATTTTGACTTTGCAGCCCTACTTCAACTTACTTCTCTCAAATGTTAGACAACGTGTAACTCAGATTTTTGTTCTTTTGTTGTTGTTTTTTGCTTATTCCATCTGTAAAACAGCAGCAGTTACTTCACTGGTCTTATGAGGACTGAGTATGTTAACACATCTAAAGTGGATAGGGCAGCATCTGGCACATAGTAAATAGTGTATAAGCGTTAACTACGATTTCAAATCTGTATTGGTTGTTTATCTTGCAACTATCCACTAGTGGGTATGAATATGAAACTTACTATGCACAGGTACCCATGTAGGCTACTGTCATGATAAGCCTCAGGCAATGACCTCCAAATGGTTCAGGCTGATTTTGGTTAAATAAAATCAAATTTCAATTTTTTTGAAATTTGGACTTTTGAACACCATGAAGATAATTTTTGAGGGATAGAGAATGAGGAGACAATGTGGTTAAATTACATGCAATTTTATGCAACACCTAACTGAAACAGACAATCATGTATGGTGGTCTTTAAAGACAAAGTTTCTTATTTAGGCATGGGTGTCAGTCGTGGGTTGTTGGAGATCATTTTTGAACCACTTCTAGACATTTTTTCTTGCATTTTCTTCTGCTGTGTTTTCCTGCTGTTATTCATTGTCTTTCTGAGTTTCTGTAATGATCATCACAAGGATAACCAAATGGTGCCCACAATCTTACAGTCACTCAAGAGTGTCTTTACTAAAATACAAAGTCAAATGGCTGACTGTATTGCTGTAGCTGTTTGTTCAGCACGATTGGATGATGGTAAACTGGAGGGCTGATTTACAGTATTTATCAATTTCCATTGTGTAAACACTACCTCTAAGCCCATTTTCAAGTTACCAGTGGTTTGACAACCAGTTCATAAGATTTCTGGATATTTAATATTGGGCTCTAGGGAGGCAGTAGGAGACACCCCTCTCTTATCCCATGCAACATTGATGCTTGCCTTTGTTTTTCATTTTCAAAATGTCATAACTATTAACAATACAAAAATTTCTCCCAGTATCAACTTCAACTTACGCAGTTCTTGAGGTACCAGGAAGGAATCTGTATGGTGTTTAACGGGATGAAAATAACTTCTGGCATAGTGATACTAGAAGATTATTCTTCAGACATTTTTCTGTCTCCTTTCTTAAGATGTCCATTCCATAATTACAGAGCAAGATCAAAGAGACAGCATGTTATTGAGGTTTCTGCATATTATTAAGGCTTTTTGCTACCAACTTTTTTGGTATCCAGGAGGGGGTCTACTCCTTCCTTCCCTTCCCCCATTGGTTATAGAAAGCACATGGAAAAATAATTAACGTAGAGAAGACTATAATACTTCAATTCAAAATACCTGGCACAGCTTGGGCTTTCCTCTGGAATATGCCTGCAATTCTCCCGTAAGCATTGCTGAGAAAAACAGAAATAATTAGACTACAGTTTAATGCACTGCAGCTGTCTTTTCCCAGGCTTGCTCACCACCCTCTTTTAATGACTCCTTTCATTCAATTCCCTCTGCCCATTTATATTGCACTGAAACACTACATGAGTTGATGATAACAACAACAACAGCTATTCTTATTTTCTATTCATAACAATACAAAACTCTAGAGGCAAGGACTGTTCCAATACACTTCTCTGATTACTCCACTTACAATAAAGGAGGTTTGCATTCCTCTCTATAGCAGGGCAGAAGTGGATGTTAACTACCTTGCTAGTTTTGCAAAACATGCACAGATTACATTTGACACAGCATTCAGCTGTTGAAGAGGGGAGAAATTAGTGCTAAATCCTGTAATAAAAATGATGCTATTCTTAGATTTCC
>NW_004444114.1:10163-12593 GCF_000243295.1 Trichechus manatus latirostris
GATTACATTGGTTATCTAACCATGTAGCAATTGGCCAGTATTACTGATGGACTACTTTCTGTTCTATTTGGTATACTTAAGCTCATATATTTTTAATTACATTAGCACTACTCAATCCCGCAGGATCAGAGTAGCATTAATCCTATAAATCAGCAATATATTCCTTAAAAACATGAAAGTCCTATTCCATTCTTAGCAATGTGTGGATCAATTTTCAGGAGTCATTCTGACTGAGCAATTTGATTGCATCTTAAGAGGTTAAAACTCCTCTGGCAAGATATGCTGATTTATTGCTTTTAAAATTGAAATGAAAATTCTAAGAGCTGGATCAGCAAAAGCAAGACAGAGAAAGCAAGTGACCTTCAAGACTCTCTTGAGATTCAGTGTTAGGGTGGCCTGATCCCAAACTCAAGAAAGGTACTGGTTCCTTGGGCTATAAACAAGCTCTGATGCTCTAAATTGGAAATCCTATGGTCGAGCTTTCACAGGATATTCCTGTTGGCTGCTGAGAACAACTCCAGAAGATAAAATGTCAATGACATATTTACATTTTAGTCTATGTAAATGGTTTTTCCTGGAGCAAAATTTCAATGCGGCTTTGTGTTATAGTCCTGTGCAACATGGCATCCCTGTTTGGGCATACTTCACTCTGACAATGCCCATCCACGTATTTTATCACTTGCCTAAATCCCACATTATCCTCAAAGTTCTTCCCTAACCATCAGTGATTTCTCTCTCTCTCTCTTTTTCTCATTCTCTCTCTCTCTCGCCTTTAAACATCTCATAACGTGTAATCTCAAATACTAATATTTATTGCTAAATCAGTTGCTGTCGAGTCAGCTTAGACTCATGGCAACTCCACATGTGCCATAGTAGAACTGGGTTCCATAGAGTTTTCAATGGATCATTTTTTGAAAGTAGATCACCAGGTCTTTTTTCTGAGATGCCTGTAGGTGGACTTGAACCTCAAACCTTTAAGTTAGCAGCTGAGTACATTAACCATTTGTACTACTCAGGAACTCCTTATATTGCTAAAGGTCTTTTAATACGTTTTCTGTCTGTACCACTAAATTATTCTCCATGAATGATTATAATTTCTGAATATTTCACCTTGAAAATACTGCAGTGTTTTCTAATGATTTTTTAATGATCTTGGAGTAAAGAAGGTAAGTAACATCTGTTTGCTTGACTGTCCATTAGCGAATTAGAAGCAACCCATATCCTCAAAAATTCTGTTATGGATTGAGTTGTCTCCAACCAAAATGTATCAACTTGGCTAGGCCATGATACCCAGTATTGTGTGATTGTCCACCTTTTTGTCATCTGACGTGATTTTCCTCTCTGTTGTAAATCGTATCTCTATGATGTTAATGAGGCAGGATTAGAGGAAGTTATGTTAATGAGGCAGGACTCAATCTACAAGATTATGTTGTATCTTGAGTCAATCTCTTTTGAGATATAAAAGAGAGAAGCAAGCAGAGAGATAGGGAGAGCTCATTACCACCAAGCAAGAAGAGCCAGGAGTGTGCATCTTTGGATCCGGGGTCCCTGTGCTGAGAAGCTCCTAGACCAGGGGAAGATTGATGACAAGGACCTTTCCCCAGCGCCAACAGAGAGAAAGCTTTCCCCTGGAGCTGGCTACCTGAATTCAAACTTCTAACCTACTAGACTGTGAGAGAATAAACTCCTGTTTGTTAAAGCCATCCACTTGTATTTCTGTTATAGCAGCACTAGATAACTAAGACATATTCCATGCTTTTTTGTTGTCTCTGAGCAATCATATATTCTTTTTTCTTCTTATGATCATGTTCTTTCTCTGTGCCTTTGGGAAATTCCTATTTATACCTCAAAGCTCAACTAAAATGTTATCTCTGCTACCTGAGGCTGTGCTTATCCCTTCATACTCTTTGATTTAAGTACTAGCATGTAGCAATCTCTGTTGTATTACGCTTTACATGTTTTTCTTCTCTATCAAATTACATGCTTGCTATGAGAAACTGTTACATATTATTAATTATTGCATTCAGTGCAATTGGCACAGTGATTGCTACTTAATAGGGCCTTACAAGTATATGTTGAATAAATGAATGAATGGTATGCATGGATGAAAAATTATGAAGGCAAACTAGGACAATAGTCCTAATGGTGCTAGTTTTCTAGATCTGTTTCTTAGCTTTCAGAACAATTATAAACAGCCATGCCAAAGTCTAACAGATACAAGGCATGAGCTATATTTCTGTGCTCTGATAAGTTCTTACTGAGCTAGGAAAATAATTGAATCCAAATCTTGGGATACACACACACACATTTTGGAATCCCTTAACACTCATAGTACTCTGTTAGTGTTTAGCAGAAGCAAATTGATTTTCAGAGACTCTGTTTTTGAAAGGTTTCTGATCTAAATGTTTTTACAAACACAATTTTAAAACT
>NW_004444114.1:15747-32143 GCF_000243295.1 Trichechus manatus latirostris
TGTCCAGAAAGTAACAATTAGGAGGTTTTGGGCAGTTGTACAAACTTTGAACTTGTGTTTAAGCAGAGATTTGGTGCAACATGCAAGGCCACTGAGAAGCATTTATTCTGGAACTCTGACTTTTGCTCTGCTGAGAATTTTAGTACCTTGATGGTATCGTATAAGTCTCTGTTAACATCTCCTATTCCCCACACTGAGTATAATCAAAGGAGCCATTTGTTACCTAATATGTTTTCTTCTGGAAAAATTCTCAGTCTACCAGATCCTCCTGGTGAGTGTGATGCACAGGTAGATTGATTTCTAGGCTGTCTGCTACAGTTTATATACAGTGGCTTCATTTTGTATGGGCCCTGAATGGCCTGAGAGACTGCAACTTTGAAAGGGTCCAACTTACTGCTTCATAGGAGTAATGCATCCATTCTCTACCCGTAGAATAGGTTGATGCAGTAATTATTTTCAGCATATCCACAGCTTTTTTCCCTTCCAAGGGACCCAGAGTTTGTTTGTTTACTTTACTTTGGGTTATGATTTTTACACATCCTAATCTCCCATATCAGCAATAGTTTGTACAGGACCCCTGTGCAAAGGTAAATGTTTTAAATGGGTTTGTGAGAGTATGGTTAGCTGAACATAAATTGCAAAAGAAACATAAGTATGACAAAAGGAATTTGTGCTTAGTAAATTCAGAGAAAAATGAGGGGAAGATTTACATATGTAATAAATATGAGATCTGAAAAAGCAGGGGCTTTTTTTTGTGTCTCCCACATCATCTATTTAGTGCCTGTCACTTATTAGAATATCACTATGTGCTGCATGTAAATTGAATTAAGAATTGTAGCCTCACATATCTGATGAGCATCTAATCTGTAAAATCTACAAGACACTGCAAAACCTCAACAACAAAAAGACAAATAACCCAATTAAAAAATGGGCAAAAGATATGAACAAGCACTGCACCAAAGAAGACATTCAGGAGGCTAACAGATACATGAGGAAATGCTCAGGATCATTAGCCATTAGAGAAATGCAAATCAAAACTACAATGAGATACCATCTCACTCCAATAAGACTAGCATTAATCCAAAAAACAGAAAATAATAAATGTTAGAGAGGCTGTGGAGAGACTGGAACACTTATACACTGCTGGGGGGGGGGATGTAAAATAGTACAATCACTGTGGAAATTTATCTGGCACTTCCTTAAAAAGCTAGAAATAGAAGTACCATACAATCCAGCAATCTCACTCCTTGGAATATAAGCTAGAGAAATACGAGCCATCACACAAATAGACATATGCACACCCATGTTCATTGCAGCACTGTTCACAATAGCAACAAGATGGAAACAACCTAGGTGCCTATCAACGGACGAATGGATAAACAAATTATGGTATATTCATACAATGGAATACTATGCAAAGATAAAGAACAATGATGAATCCACGAAACATCTCATAACATGAGTGAATCTGGAAGGCATTATGCTGAGTGAAATTAGTCAGTTTGCAAATGGACAAATACTGTATGAGACCACTATTACAAGAACTCAAGAAAAGGTTTAAACACAGAAGAAAACATTCTTTGATGGTTACGATGGTGGGGAGGAAGGGAGAGGGGAATTCACTAACTACATAGTAGACAAGAATTATCTTAGGTAAAGGAAGGACAACACACAGTACAGGCAGAGTCAGCACAACTGGGCTAAACCAAAAGCTAAGAAGTTTCCTGAACACAGCCAAACACTTCAAGGGACAGAGTAGCAGGGACGGGGATCTGGGGACCATAGATTCAGAAGACATCTAGGTCAATTAGCATAACAAAGTTTATTAAGAAAATGTTCTGCATCCCACTTTGGTGACTGGCATCTGGGGTCTTAAAAGCTAGCGAGTGGCCATCTAATAGGCATCAATTTGTCCCAACCCACCTGGAGTAAAGGAGAATGAAGAACACCAAAGACAGAAGGAAAATATTAGCCCAAGAGACAGAAAGGACCACATAAACCAGAGACTCCATCAGCCTGAGAATAGAAGAATTAAAAGGTGCCTGGCTACCACCAATGACAGCCCTGACATAGAATACAACAGAGAGTCCCTGATGGAGCAGGAGAAAAGTGGGGTGCAGAACTCAAATTCTAGTAAAAAGACCAGACTTAATGGTCTGACAGAAACTGGAGGAACCCCAGAAGACATGGCCCCTGGACACTCTGTTAATCCAGAACTAAAACCTTTTCTAAAGCCAACTCTTCAGACAAAGATTAGACTGGACTATGAGACATAAAATGATACTTGTGAAGAGTGAACTTTTTAGTTCAAGCATATACACAAGACTAAATGGGCAGCTCCTGTCCAGAAGCGGGATGAGAAGGCAGAAAGAGACAGGAGCTGGCTGAATGGACATGGGAGATCCAGGGTGGAAAGGAGGAGTGTGCTGCCACATTATAACTAGGGTCACATAAACAATGTGTGTATCAATTTTTGTATGAGAAACTAACTTGAGCTGTAAATTTTCACTTAAAGCACAATTTTAAAAAAAAGTTACTAATGTTAAAAAATAAAATAAAATAAAGAATTGTAGCCCTATTGTTTTTAGATGTATATGGGCCATTCCCTTTAAGGAGTAACAGTGAAAAAACAGATTTATTAACAATGTGGTATGTATTTTTAAAGACACATATGAAATAAAAACAAACTAATTACAAATAGAAATCTGATTTACAGTATTCTGCCCATTGGAACTAAAAGGAAGAAAATAAGCAAACAAAAAAAATTGTAATTGAAATTGACCAGCACAGAGTTGAAGCTTTCTTAAGAGACAGAAGAAATTCTGCCTCCTGGCAACAGCTTCATGCCTGTGGATTTCCAATCTGCTGTGACCTTCTCTTCTTGACGGTTTGCCCTGCAAGACATAGGGCTTCCTCAGCCTGCCCCTACAATTGCATAAGCTAATTTTCTGTGATAAATCTCTCTCTCTCTCTCTCTTTTTTTCTCTCCTGCTTCACCTGTTGAACCCTGACTGTTACAATGACATTTAAGCAAAGCCCTCAATGAACTGGGGAGGTTAGTCTTATGGACATCTTCAGATAGAGTGGGAAAAACCCCTGAGACAGAAATGATGGTTTGAGAAACAACAAAAAGGCCATTATTTCTAAATTGAATTCATGGATTATACAGTTGTATGTAGTTGATAGAAAGACAGGGACCAGGTCTTGTAACACTTTATAGTCCGTGGAAAGGGGTTAGGATTTTATCTGAGTATGAAGGAAAGTCATTGGTGGGTGTTCACATTTATATTTTTAAAAAATGCCTTTGGTTGCTGCATAGAAAACAAGCTCTGGGCACGGGGCATGATCAGTACCAGAGAAGCCTGTGAGGAGGCCATCACAATGGCAGTCTAGGCAACGGGTAATAGTGGTTGGACTAGAGTAGTGGCAGAGGTGGTTGTCCAAAGTGAATGGCCTGGGAATATATTTTGACAATAGAGCTCATAGGATTTAGATGCATAAGGTAACAGAAAGAAGAATCAAGAAGGGCTAAAAGGCATTTTGTCTTAGAACCTGGGTCAGTGAAAGCATTATTTATTGAGAACATGAAGATAGATTATGAGTATATAAGTGAGAGGTGTTGGGATCCAGGGCAGAACTTCATCTTCTGTAACAGGAGAAAAGCCAGTGTCTGATTCCAGATACAGGTAGATTGGGAAATATGGCTCTGGGAGGGTATGCAGGCTTCTACGGGTCTGTGGAATAAAGAGAAGAAAACTCAGAGTAAAGAGTGGGGAAGAGATGTTGGAGGTCTGAAAATAAATGAGAATGATTAAAGTTGTCTTGGAGAATTGAAAAGAACATGAGCAGCACCCAAGCTTACCTGAGGTAGCTGCTGTGGGCTTTAAGGAAGACCAGTCAGCATGATGACACATTTTTCATTTACCTGCCCACAGGCAGGTTTAGACTAAATACGAATTTTTTAGTACAATAGAGGAAGAGTCAGGTAAGAGAGTTGAGGATATATGCAAAAAATTGATTATTATGATGGGCCATGGAATCTAACCTGGGTAAGGAGGTGAAGTGAAGACCTAAAAGAAGTGAGTGAAAACGTGGTAAAAAGAACGGACTGTAGGTTCTGGTTAGGTCAAAGAATTTTGGGGTTTGAGAAGTTAGAGTCAACTGAAAGATAGAAGGTAGTGGTAAAAATAGAGATGCTTAAAACTGAGATAATGGTAAACAAACAAACAAACAGCAGATGCTGTTGAGTCAATCCCAACCCATGGTTACCTCATGTGTGTCAGAGTAGAATTGTGCTCCAGGGGGTTTTCAATGGCTGATGTTTCAGAAGTAGAGTGCCAGGTCTTTCATCCAAGGCACCTCTGGGTTGGTTGAAACCTCCACCCTTTTGGTTATCAGCTGAGCATGTTAACTGTTTGTACCACTGGGGGACTGAGATAACGGTAAGGGTGAAGTTATTCATAACGTTAAGTTCCAGGGTCTAACCGTGAGGGTAGTTGACAGAGGCAGAATGGTAGCAAGATTATTCAGGGAGACGGAGTCAATGAACTGAGAGGCCCAGCTATTGGAAGCACCACTTATGTGGACATTAAAATTATCAAGGCTGATGGTGGGATTAGTCTGGAGAGAATGATGGGGACTCTGATGCTAAAATCTTCAAAGAATAATATAGGGATTGTAAGGAGCCATGGTGGTGCAGTAGTTAAGCACTTAGCTGCTAAACAAAAGGTCAGTGGTTCAAATCTACCAGTCACTCCAAGGGAGAAAGATGTGGCAGTTTGCTTCCATAAAGATTACAGGCTTGGAAACCCTATGAAACAATTCTACTCTGCCCTATATGGTTGCTATGAGTCGCAATTGACTCGAAGGCAATAGGTTTAAGGAGCCTGCGTGGCGCAACAGTTAAGCACTCGGCTGCTAACTGAAAGGTCGGCTGTTCAAACCTATCCAGTAGTTCTGCAGTAGAAGGAACTGGGGTTCTGTTCCTGTAAAGATTACAGACTAGAAAACTCTATGAGGAAGTTTTACTCTGTCACATGGGGTCACAAGAGTTGAAAATTGACTCTATAGCACCTAACAACAAAGACAATATGACTGTAACAAAGAGTGGTATTGGGTGACTTTTTAGAGAAGAGAGAGTGACAACGATCTGAGAGTGGTAATAAGAAGCAAAGAGGACATCAACCCCACCTCCAGTCACAGTGGCACCAGTGGTGTGGTAAAGAACACCGAAAAGCAGTTGCTTGAGACAGCTTCAGAGGAAGCAGTGTGCTCAGAGAAATGGACTTGGTTTCTTAAGCAGATTTTGGATGCTACAGAGGTAGGACGGGAATTCACAGAAGAGCCCATGAAGATCTGTGGTCTCTCATAAATCTTGAAGTAGACAGTATTATGGCTGGAATTTTTCTTGGAAGAACTATGAAAGGCAGAAGGCTTCCTGCTCCGTACCACTGTTAGCATCTTCCTTGTGCCCGAGTATTCTGGTGGGTTTGCACTACACACATACCTAGCCATGAGCTTAACCTCACTGAGGTCCATGTGGATCCTCCTGCACGGCCAGCATGCTTTTATTTACCCAGAAGCCTAAATAAGAATATTTCCCTTGCCTTATACTTTCATTCAGTCAATCAACAAATCTTTAACAGATCTTGAAACTTACTTTTCTCTTACATGTTTGCTGTTTCCTCTGTCTTGATTTCACACAACTATCAACTATCATCAGTCTTGGTATAATTACAACTCTGCAACAACTTCCAAAACTGCCTCTCTGCCTCCCATCTTCCATACTCTGATCCTTTCTCATGATCTACTGCCAGAGTCATCATCCTACAATGCAAAACTGATCATATCATTTCCCCAATTAAAATTCTCAGTAGCTCTCCAGTGGTTTCAGGATAAAGCACAGACTTTGGCTGTGGTTTCTAACGGCCTCATGATCTGGCTTCATTTATCTTCCAGCATCACTATACCTTTTTTTTTTAAATTTATTGTTGTGTTTTAAGTGAAAGTTTACAATTCAAGTTAGTCTTTCGTACAAAAATTTATACATACATTGCTTTCTGACCCTACTTACTCTCCCTATACTGTGACAGCACACTCTTCCTTTCCACCCCGGATTTCCCGTGTACATTCAACGAGGTCCTAACCGTCTTTGCCTTCTCATCTCGCCTCCGGACAAGAGCTGCTCATTTAATCTCAAATATCTACTTGAGCTAAGAAGCACACTCTTCACAAGTATCATTTTATGTCTCATAGTCCAGTCTAATCTTTGTCTGAAGAGTTAGCCTCGGGAATGGTTTTAGTTTTGGGCCAACAGAGAGCCCAGGGGCCATGTCTTCCAGAGTCCCTACAGTCTCAATTAAGCTATTAAGTCTGGTCTTTTTACTAGAATTTGAGTTCTGCACCCCACTTTTCTCCTGCTCCATCAGGGACTCTCTGTTGTATTCTATGTCAGGGCTGTCATTGGTGGTAGCCAGGCACCTTTTAATTCTATTCTCAGGCTGATGGAGTCTCTGGTTTATGTGGCCCTTTCTGTCTCTTGGGCTAATATTTTCCTTCTGTCTTTGGTGTTCTTCATTCTCCTTTACTCCAGGTGGGTTGGGACCAATTGATGCATCTTAGATGGCCACTCGCTAGCTTTTAAGACCCCAGATGCCAGTCACCAAAGTGGGATGCAGAACATTTTCTTAAAAAACTTTGTTATGCCAATTGACCTAGATGTCCCCTGAAAGCATGGTCCCCAGACCCCTACCCCTGCTACTCTGTCCCTTGAAGTGTTTGGCTGTGTTCAGGAAAATTCTTAGCTTTGGTTTAGTCCAGTTGTGCTGACTTCCCCTGTAGATCACTACACCTTTTGCCACTTCTGACTCTGTACTCTCAATTAGGTATACTGGGCAATAAGTATTTCTTAACGGCACTGTACTGTGTAAACCATTGTGGATGTTTTGCCTTCTGCCTGGACCTGTAACCTACTACTACTCATTCTTTAGTTCTGAGCTTAGATTCCACTTCCTCTGAGAAGACCTCTCTGGTAATACATTGGGTCACCTTTCTCCGTGCTTCCAGAGTCTTCTATGCTTATTCCAATGACAGTGCTTATAAATTAGAATTGTAATGGTCTGTTTGCATGTCTGTCTCTTCTACTAGACAAGTTTCTCAGTAGAAATTGTGTTTTGTTTCCCTTACCATTGGTTTCTGAAAGACTGGCATAGAATGTGGCACATAGTGTGAGGTCCAGGGAAAAACAGCATTAATGAGGGGAAGAAGCTCAGCCAATGAAGATAAGGAGCACCTCTGATTATATATGAGAATGTCCTTCTCCTACTTTCACCCACACAGATATTTCTAGAGAGAATTACAAATAGAGAAGACTGTGGTCTTTTCTCTTGGCATGCAAAAGATCTAGGGGCAATTTGTATAACCAATATCTTATAAGTCCCACATACATAAGGAATCAGAGAACATTTGGGTTAAAGACGATTTTATCTCACAGACAAGTTAGACCTTCTGGACATTGCAATTTGCTGTAGTTCCACCATTACCCTCTTTCAATACCATCATTGCCAGACATATACATGTATGTATGAACCCTAATTGAGGACATATTTTAACTTCTTTCCCATCGGCATCATATGTCCCTTGCTAATTAACAGATAGAACTAGGCCCCTGTTTATGTACCACAGAAAATTCTATTACATTTAAGGTGGCTTTGTTTCCTCATTGCATATGGAAGATCTCTAGGGACATTGCAATTGGCCCAACCAGGATGTTCTTTTTATTCCTTAATAAACAGATTTTGAACCCCTATTATATGCCAGGCTCTGGGGATAGGGTAGTGCACAACACAATCCAGGCAACTCTTCTCATGCCATTTACAATCTAGGAGAGGAGATAGGCACTGAACAAGTAAAAATATGATATGTTCATTGAAAGAATAAAACAGAGCACCAGAGAAGCATGTGTGGTGCTCTGTTTTATTGAAGGATTGACTGAGGAAGGCTTCTTTGAGGAAGTGATGTGTAGGCTGTGGCAGGTGAAAGAATGCTAGCTCATTGAGGGCTGAACTTTATCCAGAGGTCCTGTTTCCCCCAAGCCTTATGAAGGAGTCTTCACCCCTCCCATTGTGGCTGCCTCACTTGCTGGTCCTGGAATCACAATCACGTTAGTATTAGATCTTACTGTTATTCAGATGGTGAGAGCACTGCAATGCAGAAGCATGAAAGCTTCAAAACTGTGCTGTGCTTCCAAATGTCAATGAAATCTCAAGGAAAAGAAACTCCAATAGCAAAGACAGAGGCATGGAAACCCTAACTGCTACCACTTACACTAAACAAACTCATCAGATCATCACACTCTGATGTCACCACTGCTGTTGTTGCTTGTGCTACCTACTATTGTAAGGTTGCCTAAGCCATGGCCAAGGGGGTAGTGATGATTCAGTGGTAGAATTTATGCCTTCCATGCGGGAGACCTGGCTTAGATTCCCAGACAACGCATCTCAAGCACAGCCACTACTTGCCTGTCAGTAGAGGCTTTTGTATTGCTTTGATGCTAAACAGGTTTCAGTAGAGCTTCCACACTAAGACAAACTAAAAAGAAAGGCCTGGAGATCTACTTCTGAAAAATCAGCCAGTGAAAACTCTGTGGATCACAACGGTCTGATCCTGTGGTGCATGGGGTCGCCATGAGTGGAGGACTGACACAATGGCAGCTAGTAAATACAACAACAAGCCGTAGCCAATGCCATTACCACTGCATTGAGGAAAACTCATGTCTTTTGTATTAGTGCTCATTTTTTTTTTCATTGCCCTTTTATGTCGCACAAAATGTTACATGAACTAAGCTTTAGGTTATTTTCCTTTTTTAATCAAAGATCTCCTTGAGAAGACTAAACTATGAGCCCGGGTGGGAGGAGGACGTAGGACAAGCTTGCATAGCAGATGCCGTGTTCTATTCAACATTGCCCTTCATTCAACCATACAAAACCTGTTGCCATCGAGTCAGTCGATTTTGAGCCATAGCAACCCTATAGGACAGAGTAGAATTGCCCATAGGGTTTCCACGGCTATAATCTTTGCAGAAACAGACTGCCACATGTTTGTCCTGTGGAGTGGCTGTTGAGTTCCAACCAGCGACCTTTCAGTTAGCAGTGGAGTGCACTTAACCACTGTGCCACCAGGGCTCCTTAAAGCACTGTAATTGGACAAAGCTTTTAAGGCTGACTCCCTTTATGTAGAATTTATAAAGATATTTACTTTAGGCTCAAATAATACTAAGCTTTTGTGAGTTGCATAGGAAAACTTTGATGAATATAGTGCCATAGTGCAAAAAACTACAACCGTATTAATAAAAGGCAAGTTGTTATCCAGTGAGATTGTGCACCTTCATTGAAATTTAGGTGACAGCTCCCCTATAAACACAAATATTTTTAAAATGTGCAAGCAGCCAATGCTATACATTAAGGAACATCTTTAGAATATATGTTTTCAGTAAATGTAACTATATTTGTGCTTCGTAGTCTGAACCTATGAATTGGAGGAATTTATGAATTACTTTAAAGAGATTTCCATGTATTCCTCAGCTAGATATGTCTGATCTTTGTATAATTATTATTTTAAAATGTTCAGATCTGATTAGCTCATTGAAAATTTTGTCACACAGAATTGAAACAACAAATTCATTACCTAAAACAAATCATCCTTAAATTTGTGCATACATTAGTATCATTATATCATTTCCCCTCTAGAATAGTAAAAGAGGTAGTTATAATTTTTGTTCATTTTCAGTATTGCTTCTCACAAAACACTTTAAAAATACTTTCATAACACTCTTTTATTATTATTCCTGAGATATATCTTCTGTGTCAGAATTGAAATTTTGCTTGTTTTTGAACTTTTGTCATAAAAGGAAATCACGTATCAGGGACAGAATATATTATTCATGATCCAAATCATTATTTTGAGGAAGTCCAGGTCACTGTGAGGTGGACTATATACATAGATTCTCCTGATTAAACTGAGGCAATGGCTATTGTTATTATTAAGTGCCATCGAGTTGGTTCCGACTCATAGTGACCCTATATACACTGCCCAGTCCTGCACCATCTTCACAATTGTTTGAGCCCACTGTTGCAGCCAGTGTGTCAATCTATATCCTTGAGGGTCTTCCTCTTTTTTGCTGACCCTCTACTTTATGAAGCATGATGTCCTTCTCCAGGGACTGGTTCCTTCTGATAACGTGCCCAAAGTACATGAGAAGAAGTCTCACCATCCTCACTTCTAAGGAGCATTCTGGCTATACTTCTTCCAAGACAGATTTGTTTGTTCTTTTGGTAGTTCATCGTATATTCAGTACTCTTTGGCAGCACCATGGAGGCAATGGCTAAGCTGGGTAACTGCTCAGGGTATTGACTCTATATCTCACAAGACTGTGGGTCTCCTGAGTTGTTATACCATAACTCTGTCCTTACTTGATTTGCTCCTACTCACTGAGCTTCCAAAATGCCCATAATACAGGTCCTTTTTGCATTTTTTCAGACGACAGGACAAGAAATGTTTACAGATTTACCCTACATCAAACGCCATGAAATTTAAGTTCTAAGCACCATATTCCCTCTTTAATAAATGTCCCATACTAATTACATTGAACTATTTTCCCAGTTGATGTGCTTTGAGCAATTTCCAGATGTGTCACAATATAGCTAATTTCAGACTTTTAATAGCTTGATTTGTAAGCCTTTGATTTTAAAAGGTTAATTAAAATAATAAATAAAAATCAAACCCTACATTTTGGCATCATCTGAATTTGTATGTTTGTGTTAGGTAGTGTATTCGATGAAGCTCAGAAATAAATGATGATTTGATTCATGAAGGGACAGCGAATTAAAAGTAAAGGCATTGATTTTATCTCTTCAAAATGCTTAAGAATGGAGATATGAAACAGTAAATTTAAAAAATCATTGTTGATTTTATCACAAAGAAACTGGTTGTCCATCTTAATCACAGTTCTTGTGATTAAGCCATTTGTATTCGTCTGAAAAAGAAGAAAACAAACAAGGAAGAGGATGAAAAGGAGTCGGAAATTTAGTATAAGGCTACTGAGATATTTCATGGATCTCAAAAAAGGATATACATACAAATGTCCTGAAAAACCAAATCCCATTATTATTGTTCTATTTTTAGGACTTTAGCTTTTTGTTATCTTCTTGGGCCTGAGGAGCTGTTACCTCTGATTCTTATTTTCTTTTAACTTTTTTTTAAATAGACTATTTTTTGGAACAGTTTTAGGTTTAAGGAAAATTGTGCATAAAGTCCAGAGAGTTTCCATATGCTCCTTCTATCCTCTGCACAGTGTTTCTCCTGATTAACAATGGGATTTATAGCATTACGCTACATGTGATGAAGAAAAGATGTTTTAGGAATGCAATAAATTAAACAATTACTCTTTTTTATCAATATAAGTAGCCAAGTAAAAAAAAGTCAGCGAGGGAGCAACTCAATCTGCAGGAAATGTTAAGAATCAATTCCAACATAAGTGAAACATTAATGAAAATGAGATTGTAAGGGAATAGTGAAAAGTTACAGGTCACCTAAAATCATTACAAAAAATGCAAAAACTTGTGGGGAAATTAAGGAGATCAGCTCACTAGCAAAGCAGGATAACAGAAAAACTGATAAATAAAAGGAATTTAGAACAACTAGCATGAATACAGGTTATTGATCCATGTTGTTAAAGTTGATCATGAAATTCAAAGGCTAAGCAAGAACTAGGTTTTACAAGCTGAGGGGTCAAATGAATTGCAGCTGAACTCTTAATTTGATAAAGTAATTATTCAATATCAATTTGTCATCCTTTCAACATAGTTTATATTTGGCAATTTTTGTTGTGGTGTCAAAAAAAGAAGACAGGAAATTGGGTCCTGAAATAAGAGTTTATAATCATAAACCAACTACATGAAATGAATATTTCATCAAGAACATTAAACTTTCTTTTCTGTAAAATAGAGTTTTATCTCTTGCATTTGTTAAAGGAGATGAAAAAAGTATTATAAGCCTTCTGTGAGTATAGAGACAGAGCTTCACTCACTTCTGGTTGTTTAGAAGGATGTGCTTCTATTCACTCTCACCATTATGATTACAAGCTTCCAGTTAACAAAACCTCAAATTAACTGAACTTTATACCTTACAGTCAGAGCATTGGCAGGGATGCCAGTAAGTTCTTAAGTTATGAAGCTGGAATGCTAGAAGACACAATCCTATTTATCACAATATCCAAAGTATTCATTTAACCAAAATGCTTATTTTAATTGCATTATATTAATACGAAATACCTGGATTTTTTTTTTTTTTTTGGTCTGGTGGTGCCTACTCTATACTCCAACACAATCCTAAAAAAAAAAGGTTAAAATAAATTATATTTTTTAAAATGTCCTTATGATTGAACCAGAGGAGATCAAGCTCTATGCGCAGAAAGTCATGTTGCACGCTTAATAAACTATGAACACTGAGCACACATAAGTAGAATTTGCTGTGCTAATCAAGTAGAAGACATAAAACGTTAATGAAACACTTAATGGTCTACATAATCATTATTGTATTGCATAGTAATTAGGTATAATATTGTAAGTAACTCACATGAAAGTCAATAATCATGTTTTTTTGTGACAGTTTGAGCAGTGTCCTGATACCTCCTTTTCATAGTGATATGACAAGAGTCTACTCAAGCAGTGTTAGTAGTTCTGATCTCTCATTCGATAAGAACAATTCATTGTCCAGATCAGTTAAAGAAAAAGAAAGAAGATTCAAGAAAATAGGAAAATAAGGGAGGCATTTTACAGTGTTATTAGTATGCATGAATAAATTAAATTAAATCAAAGATATACCATTTGTCTTTAGTTTTTAAAAATAATTTTTAAATATCAGTCTATTTTTTGTGATTTTCCAGAGTATATGCAAAATTAATTTAATTCTCTTTCTGATTGCTATACATGTTATTAGAATGGCTCTGTCTCTTTCTCTCTCATACATATGGCTGATATGGCTGAGCCTTTTCTATTTTCATTCCCCCATTATTGCCCTCAGTAAAGCAATGTTTGTTAATACAACCCAATATTTCTACAATTCCTCAAATACTTGAATGCTTAAGGATAGGAAGTAAAGGGTACATTGTACCACAGAAATAAAACAGCAACATGGACAATTGGCCATCATAGTAGAATCAGTATGTCAAGAAATGGGGATTTAGATTCGGTGTTGAGGTTGAGGATGAGATTTTACGCCAAATTCCAAGAGTAGGCTTAAAGGGGAGAGAGAGACGAGGTTCAGAATATGCTCTGGGAATGGACAGAGCAGAACAGGAGCTGGAAGAAGAACTTGCAGTGAGTTTTCATGCAATTCCTCAGGTAGCACACAGATCCTAAGGTAGTTAGATTAAAAATGCCAGTGACACCAACATATTGGTTCTTCTGATTAAAAAAATCCTTGTGAAATAACTGGGATGAATATACGGAACACTGATTGTCCCTCCTCACTGTGCCAGTCCCTCAGCTTCATGAAACACTAAAGCAAGTTTCTCCTGGGATCCACCCAACTGCTCAACCCATTATTCTTGACCAGTGGAAAACTGGGAGCTACATTTCCATCAGTAATGTCTTAGGGTGCTTGGTTCATAACATTCTCACCAATATTTGACATTATCCATTTTTTCTGATTTTTGCTAAATTAATGTTTGCACAGGGGCTTTTCACTAGAGTTTTTTGTTTGTTTCTCTATTTTAATGAGGTTGAACATATCTTTGTATACTTTGGGTTTTCCCTTGAGTGCCTATCTTTATTAGGTTTCTTATCTGGTTCTTTACAGTTTGTCTTAGTTCCTTAAATATTCTAGGTTTCAAACATTGTTATTTTTTTATTGCTATAATCTCCTTCCAGTCTGTCAACTGTCTGCAGTCTTTGCAAATAGTTATCTCCTGTCTTAGAGTAAGAACACTCACTTCTGTTAAAGTAAAAGCAAAGAGATTTATTGAGGGTAATACAATTCATGAATTGAGAAAAGACAGGGCAGGGAGGAAGCTACCAAGTGTTTCCACTTTCTGAGGGAGAGGTGAGTCATATATGGTAAGATGGGGAGGGTAAACGCGTGATAGTATATGACTAATAGTAAAATAGGGAGAAGTATTGTGAGACCATCAACACCACGATCTCTTTTAACATCAGCAAACCTGGGAGGAGAAACAAGAGACCACCAACACCATAATCTCTCTTAGCATCAGCGAACCCTTCCCAGAACAACCACATTCTCACACCCACTGTTATTTGCTAAGAGAGGTTAAAGTTTTGGGACGCCTTTCTCAGGAATGCAGAGTCAGAGGCTTTGGTCAAGCTAAATGGTCTGATTCAAAATGGAGTACTTAACAATATGAAGTTTTATTCAAACCATGGTTAGCTATCCTGTTCCAACCAGGCACCTCAATTTGGAGCATTCCCACATACCATTAAAACACTTCCTTTCTCCTTTTTTAAAACAACAAAAAATCAGTTGCCATTGAGTTGATTCTGACTCACGGCGACCTTCTGTGTGTCAGTGTAGAACTGTACTCCATAGATTTTTCAGCGGTTGATTTTTTGGAAGTATATCACCAAGCTTTTCTTCTGAGGTGCATCTGAGTGCACTTGAACCTCCAACCTTTGGTTAGCAGCCAAGCGTGCTAACTGTTTGCCCCACCCAGGAACTCCTCTTTACTTCTCCAGATTCTTGCTAATTTATTAAAGTCTAACCCAAATTCACTCTTTCTAATTAAATATGTTTTTACCAACCAAATATCATGAACTCCTCTATCATTAACTTTCTGCACCATAACATGTCACTTACAACATATCCCTTGAGGGATATATCTATTCCTATAACATGTCCTCTAAAGCATAGACTGTTAAATAAATTTACGTTTTTTATCATACCATCATACCTAATACAGTGTTTAGGGAACTGTGACTCTTGTTTTTGGTTGTCTTCAAGTCATTCTGATTCATGGCAGTCCCATGTGTTCAGAGTAGAACTGCTTCACGGGATTTTCAAATCTGTGACTTTTTGAAAAGTAGATCACCAGGCTGTCTTCTGAGGCACCTCTGTGAAGGTTTAAACAGCCAAGCTTATGGCTAGTAGTCAAGTGCTTAATCATTTGTGCCACCCAGGGACTCCTGTTTAGGAAATTGCTGTCTATTTATCCATTAGATCTATTTGCCTAGGTCCTTAAAAAGTAGTTACTATCACCAATCATGCACTGTGTGTAAGGTGATTCATTCATCAGTACATTTTATGCTGTTTATAAAGTCTCAACAAGGTTTTATTATAGTTTCACAATCAATCTAGCAATAAAACCTAATCGAAAAGGCTAAGTAAATGTTCTTATTAGTAAAGCTTACACGCCTAGGTTAAATGTATTGGAAAGCTCTTACTTTTATTACATCAAAAATATTGATTTACTTTGAACTTTTTATTTTGCTTTCTTACTAGCTATTTAGCTCAAACTGTCTATAAACATAAGTGTGGATTTTATAACAAAATGTCTTGTAATCCAGTAATGCACTCATAAATCATTTCCTGATACACATACATCTAGAGGCATACAATGGGACTCTAACTGGTTTCTATGGAATTCATAATCATGGTCACTCTTGTTCTGATCTTTAGTCTAGTAGGAATGCCAAGGATCAAGTCATTCTGACTCATGGCAACCCCACGAGTGTAGAGTAGAACTACTTCATAGGGTTTTTAAGGCTGTGACTTTTTAAAAACAGGTTGTTCTTGAGATTTTGGGGTTGGGTATTTTAACATCGTCCTAATTGAATTACTTACTGATGAAAATCAAAGACTACAGCCTTCAGTATGGATTACACCTCAACATAAAACACACACACACACACACACGCACACACAAAAAAAGACATCTTCACAATTGGACCAATAGGCAACATCATGATAAACAGAGAAAATATTGAAGTTGTCAATGATTTCACAATCAACACCCACAGCAGCAGCAGTCATGAAATCAAGCAAAGATGTCACTTGGAGGACTAAGGTGCCTCTGACCCAAGCTATGGTATTCTCAATTGCTTCATATGTATGTGGAAGTTGTACAGTGAATAAGGAAGACCAAAGAGGAATTGATGCCTTTGAATTGTGGTGTTGGCAAAGAACAAGGACTGCCAGAAAAACAAACATCTGGCTTGAAAGAAGTGCAGCCAAAATGAGGAAGACCCTCAACAAGATGGATTGACACAGTGGCTGCAACAATGGCTTAAGCATAACAACGATTGTGAGGATGGTACAGGACCAGGCAGTGTTTCGTTCTGTTGTACATAGGAACCAACTTGATGGCATCTAACAATAACAACAACAA
>NW_004444114.1:34694-44158 GCF_000243295.1 Trichechus manatus latirostris
GGACATAATTCAATTTACAACATCCCACCCTTTGCCCCCCCAACATTCATGTCCTTGACATGTGCAAAACACATTCATCCCATCACATCATCCCAAAAGTCTTAAATTAACTCAAAGTCCAAAATCTCATCTTCTCAATCATCTAAATTAAATATTGGTGAGACTTTAGGCATATCCTATCCTGGGGAAAAAAATTAATCCTCACCTGTGAACCTGTGAAATCTAGACTACAAGTTACCTATTTCCAAAGTATAATGGTGGAACATGCACAAAGTAGGCATTTCCATTACAAATGGGGGAAATTGGAGGAAGATAAGGAATAACAGGCACCAAACAAGTACAAAACCCAGCCAAACAAATTACGTTAGCTCTCAAGACTTGAAAACAATCCTCTTTTCTCTGAGATCATCTAGGCAATGGTCCTGCCCTCCAGACTCTGGGTGTTAGCCATGCCCTCTGGACTCTGGGTAGGGGGTAGAGGCCCCTCTGCTCTGGGCTTTGGCTCTGTTATCCAGGCCCACTGTGAAGGCAATTCTGCTTCCTTGGCTTTGGGTGGCCCCATTCTCCTAGTCCATCTGATTGGCGACCCCACTCTCTCAGCCCTGGTAGGCCCCATTATTCCACACATTGGGCACTACAGCCCCACCCCCTCAGCTTTGATGGCGGCCCATCATTCTGGCATACCTTAATGGTAGCCCCACATTCTGGAACTGAGTAGGAAAAGATCCGACTCTTTGAAACCTAGGAGGCTGTGGCCCTAGCCTTTGAAATCTAGGAGACCATGGCCCCACACTTTGAAACCAAGAAGGCCCAGCTTCCAGTGCTCCTTTCAACAGTTTTGAGGATCTCTGAGCTGCTCCAGGGAAAGTCCTTTTCTTTTGATGGAAGACAACAGATGTAGCTCCTTTGGCCTGTTTGCTGCCTGTAGAATTCCAAGAGACAGACAGCATTCTTTGCTTTCATTCTCTCTGTCCCCTAAACTGATAGATTTTCTGCTGTAGTAGTTGGTTAGATTCATCAGTCACAAGCTATCTTAGTCATCTAGTGCTGCTATAATAGAAATACCACAACTGGATGACTTTAACAAAGAGGTATTTATTTCTTCATAGTAAAGTAGGCTAAAAGTCCAAATTCAGGGTGTCAGCTCCAGGGCAAGGCATTCTCTCTCTGTTGGCTCGGGAGGAAGGTCCTCATCGTCCTCAATCTTCCCTGGACTAAGAGCTTCTCTGCGCAGGAAACTCGGGTCCAAAGGACACGCTCTGCTCCCCGCACTGCTTTCTTGTGGTATGAGGTCCCCGTCTCTCTGCTCATTTCTCTCTTTTATATCTCAAGAGATTGCGTCAAGACACAATCCAATCTTGTAGATTCAGTCCTGCCTCACTAACACAACTGCCGACCATCTTCCCTGATTAATATCATATAGGCAGGATTTACAACACACAGGGAAAATCACACAATACCGGGAATCATGGCCCAGCCAAACAGATACAGACATTTTTTTTGGGGGACATAATTCAATCCATGACATAGGCTTAATCTCTTTAACAAAAGATTGTATAGCCACGTCCTTGGTGAACACTCTAGGACACATGTCCTTAGTTTGTACAATAGAATTTTCCAAATCTTTCTGTTCTGTTTTCATTTTGCACAGTTCATTTTTAAATTCATTGCTTTCCTCTCGCATTTTCCTGCAGGGAGAAACCACATGGCCCCTTTAAAATCTTGCTTAAAAATCTCGTTAGCCAGATATCCAACTTCATCACTTACAAATTCTACCTTCCACCAATCATTTGAACTTAATTCAGACAAGTTCTTTGCCAGTACATAAAAAGCATCGCCCTTCCTCCATTGTCAATCACATGTTCATTTTCTTTTAAAGCCTTGCCAGAAGCACATTTAACATCCACATTTCTAGCAACGTTCTTTTGCTAGTGCCATATGTATTCTCTAAGACAACAGGGACTTTTTCTATAGTTCTCCTTACTCCCTTCTGAGCTGTCACCAGAATTGCCTTTGATGTCCATAATTCTATCCACAGTGTCTTCAAGGCAATCTAGGCTTTTATTATTAGTCACCTTAAAACTCTTCCTCTACCCATTAGCCAATTCTAAAACCACTTCCACATTGTAGATCTCAGTCATAGCGGTAACCTACTCTTCCTATACCAAACTCTGTTTTAGTTATTGTTATGGATTGAATTATGTCCCCCCAAAGTATGTGTTGTAAATACCAACCTCTATGCCTGTGGTTATAATCTCATTTGGGAATGGGTTGTCTTTGGTATGTTAATGAGGCAGGATTAGAGTATGGTGTGTCTTGAGTTAATCTTTTTTTGAGATATAAAAGAGATTAATCAAGTAAGCAGAGAAGACACCGGTTAAAATAGATGGAAAGACACATGAAGATCTCCAAGGGACCAGGAAGCAGAAGCTGAAGAGACAAGAACCCTCCTCCACAGTCGACAGATAGAAAGCCTTCCCCTAGAGTCAGTGCCCTGAATTTGGACTTCTAGCCTGCCTAAACTGTGAGAAAATAAGTTTCTGTTTGTTAAAGTCATCTACTTGTGATTTTTCGGTATAGCAGCACTAATTCAGGGCATTGGCTCTATGGGAAGGCTTTCTCTCCTTCAGCTCTGGGGGAAGGGCCTTGTGGCTTGGCCTCTCTCTTCCCCCATCTCTGCTTCCTAGCTGCTTGTTTAATTTCTTTCATATCTCAAAAGAGATTGACTCAAGATACACCCTACACTAATCCTGCCTTATTAACATAACCAAGACAATCCATTCTCAAATGGAATTATAACCACAGGCGTAGAGGTTAGGATTTACAAGACATATTTTGGGGGGACATAATTTAATCCATAACACTTACGTTGGACATGTTATCAGGAAAGACCAGTAACTAAAAAAGGCAATCATGTTTGGTAAAGTAGAGGGTCAGCAAAAATGACAGAAACCCTCAATGAGATGGATTGACAGAATAGCCACAACAGTGGACTCCAACATACTAACGATCATAAAGATGGTACAGGACCGGGCAGTGTTTTTATTCTGTTTTACATAAGGTTGCCATGAGTCAAACCAGCCTGATGGCAACTAACTACAACAATAAATATTTCGTTATTTTCTTATTTGTGTTTTTAGTGTTTAAGTATAGTGAACAAGTCAATATGCACTGACTGATACGTGGAAAACATATGTTTATTTCCGATAGTCTAATTAGGGGAATAATCTTCTAAAATAATTTATACTTGAAGGAAATATTCCAAGGTACACTGTTGCTTGTAAATACCTCAGGATAAATGTGAAGATTTGATTATGTAACTAAAACTGTCTAACAACTGACTATATTCTTTCTTTTCTTAATGTATGAGATATGAAAAAAAAATCCATAAAATATTGAAGGTAATGCATCAGAATTTCAATACAGAGAGATATGGGGATAAATGAAACATAGTTTTGTGACTAAAGAACCAGGCACTTTGTTCAAAGACATTAATCACTGAGGAGGACCTATAAAAATGATATTCTCCCAGCTTCACCAGCACGGTAATTACGGTCAGATTTCAGCATCTTTATTTGAGCTTACCATATTTGGATGTCTTACCAAGCATGATAAAATCATCTAGGCATCTTACTGAACCATATACAGAGGCCACCTTGAGAGGGAAAATAGTGGGCATGAGCACTTCAGGGTAATGAAGAAAAGCAACCAGTGAAAATAAGAGAAACAAGGGCTGTTAAAAGAAGGGTTCCTGAGGAAATTGCTTTCCCAAATTTCTATGCATATGTTTCCTAACTGATAAAATAAAAGAAATAATAGCACCTACTCAAAATGTCATTATAAGAATTAAATGAGTTACTATGGGCAATATGCTCTAAATAGTTCCTGCCACTCAGTATCTGCTGGCTAGCCAGCTAACCATCCGGTCTCCGGACCCTAGAAATTAAGCATTTCCTTTTACCTTACCACATTTGTCATCACCCTAACCTAGGGAGATTATATGCCCTGGGTTATCTGGGACCACTCTGGTTTATACCTATTCTGTTGTCTTTCTTCCTTCTTTTTACCTCAAAAGTCTCCCAGTTTGCACAATGATTTATAGGGTCACACTATTCTTAGCCTGTTTATTTTCTTCCATAATATTTATCACTATTTAACACACTATCTAATAATAACAAAATAAATTTCAGATGCATTTATCGTCTGCCTCCCTCTACTAGAATGCAAATTACACAGCAAAGATTGAGTATAATTTATTGTCTGGTGTCAAGAACAATTCCTGATACGTGGTAATGACTAAAATAGTATTAGCTGAATGAATGACTAATTATCTTGATCAAGGTAGAGGTAACTTGAGAGTGTTACATGTTCTTTTGGAGCACTTTACTGTGGCATGATTGGTGTAGAACTTTCCTGGAGATGCAGGGTACCAAAGAACAGAAGAGGCCATGGAGGTGGTCTGATCAACCGACACCAGCAAAAGAATTGCCACTGTCTCTGAGGTAGTGGTAAACATCTTCTGCAAACATTGTTATTCCAACTTAACTGGGGATTATAGAACTACGCCAAGGGTGTTAAAGGGGCAAACATAAATGTGCAGGATATGGTGATTGATCATTGTTTTGGGTTTCCACTGAGGAAAATTTTAGTCCTTGTACTAAATAGAAGGAATTAGTGTTACGGTTAGTCTTTGAAGCTCCCTTTTTATAAAGATTATGAGTACTTTAATACAATACCACGGGAATTAAAGAATCATTTTCTCTAAGAACTTGTAAGAAAAAGATAAAACCCATAATCTATTTGTACTGAGAGAGAAAAATATAAATTAAATGTTATTTCACAGTCTTGTTGAGTCTTTTAGTTCTATGAAATGCATCGCTTGTCCCGAGGGTACATACTTGGGAAACTGTTTACCTAATATTCAGGGGTAATGGAGAAGTCCCTGCCTATTTCTGCTTGGAAGACTTTACTGTCCTAGAGACTTTCCATCGCCTCAAAAACAATGACCTTTCCAAGACAACTTAGAAATAATCTTACTAATTTACATTTCCTCTTAAACAGGCTTACATTTCGACAGAACTAATATTCACATTTAGGCAGTGAAATGCCCTGTGCATTTTCCTAACGTGTCAGGTTCAAGCTTAAGTTTTCCCTTCTATGCAGTGAGTCTTCCTAAGAGAAAACACAGGATTTCTATTTATATTTCCACAAAACCAAAATAAACCCATCTTACATAAATGAGCAGTGTCACTGGCTGCAATTTACATCTCAATGTAAATGTCAGTTCCCTGCTTACTGGTGAAGCTGTAAGTTCAGGCTCTGAAAAAAGCACTATCTCTTATATTATTACAAGCTACGTTCCTGACAGCTCTCACATTAACGACACCAGATTGCTTGCTTTAGTGCCTTTCTGGGGTTTATTTTGTCATCTTCCACCCCTTCCTTGCCTGTTCTCAAAGAGAGTACATTCTAATGAGATTTAGAAAAGTTATGTTTCTAGACTCGGGAGAGAACTTCTTTTTTCTGCTTGAGGTGACAACGTGGCCCAGAATTGACTTTAGGAAGGGGAGCCTCCACACATTACCTTGATTCTGTCAGGGCAGGAAGGTGGATAGAATAGTACTCTTTCCCAGATCACATTTATGTTTAGCCCATTTAGGGGTGAAGATAAATTGTCACAAGGGCCTAGATCAAGACAAAGGGACAGTTGATTTTCTATTCCCTCTAAAAGAAACCTAAATTATAGAAAAATGTAAAGGAGCCTGGGTGGTGCAAGCCGTTGGTAATCAGCTGCTAAATGAAAGGTTGGTAGTTCGAATCCACCCAGTGGCTCCGCAGAAGAAAGGCCTGGAGATTCGTTTCTGTAAAAAAAAGATTACAGCCAAGAAATCTCTATGGAGCAGTTCTGCTCTGTAACACATGGGGTCTCCATGAGTTGCAGACCAACTCAGCAGCAGGTAACAACAACAATATATAAAAGAATGATTTTATTATCATTTACAATATAATGGCTGTATTATTAATTTTAATATTCACAACCTATCCCAAGTGAGTTGTTTTATGTCCTTCAGTGACCTTTGCAAGATGATGCAGCTCAGAGTAAATAATGGGTGAAATACAGAATACAGTAGGCAGAGAGCTGTCTCCAAAAGAGATTAGTTCCTGTGGAGGATGTTAACAATATGGTGGTGATGATACCGGTCAGAGGACTATCAGGAAAGGCAGAAAATGATATTGGGTAACAACATGTTTGGGGGAAAAAAAAGAAGATAAAAGCAAAATATTATGCCATTTTTATGGGTATGGGAGATAAGAGAGTTGCCTTGTTTAGAAACACTGAGAATAGAAAAGTTGCAAAAGGAAAAAATAGTGGCCATAAAACTTGCACCTCCTTATCTTTGGGATCAGATAATATTCATGAAAGCTCTTTGAGTTATTTGGAAGAAAGAAAGTAGGTGAAGCCAGATTATTATACTATCATTACTATTTGGACAAAAAAGCTACATTTTTCTCTGAAACTTAAATTGTTGCAACATATCAAAGAAGGTGACGGTTAGACTCCTAGTGGTTTTATTTTTTTCTTTATGAAATATAATTTAAAAGACTTTTCCCTATTGAAGGGGCTTCAGATGGCATAAGCAGGGCCACAGGGTTTGAAAATCTTCTACCACTCCTACCAGGGGTTGTGTTTTCATTACATTTGGAAGCTTCAATTCCAATTATATTATTTTAAAAAAAAAAAAAAGAAGACAGAATATTAAATTACTCAAGGTTTAAAAAAATAGAAATAATTCAAAACAAACTTAAGATACCACTGGAATACAAGATCCATGATAAATGCTGATCAAAACTTTAAGACATTGACTAAACATCAGAAGTTTTTTATTCTTTGTCTTTCTTTTTTTTTACATTAGGGAAAATAATATATTACTTTTAGCAATTTGTGTTAAGTTTCTTCCTAATTCATTGCCAATTATTTCTCCTCATCTGATCTGCTCACTTATATGCCAGTGGACCACCTATCTGAGGGCGACTGTCAAAATTCATTGCACAAGAAAACATAAAATAAAAGAATAAGGCTGTTAGGAGGAAGAATAATTTTATCAACATAACAAACATGAGACTCATGAATCAGAATGTGTCATGGGGCCTCTAAATGGTGAGAATGTTATCAGAAATGCAAGCCTAACCCTGCAATCAGATAATTTCAATGGGTAAGAAAGGGTTAGTTTACCAAAGAAAAACCATCTGACTATATGAGGAACTGCCAGAAAAATCACAAAGTTTAAAAGGGTCAGAGGTCAGACATCAGCAAAGATTGAAAGAAGGTCATAGGACCCAGGAAAAACACAGAAGTCTGACATGGGGTGGTAAGAATGCTGTCAGAAAGGACAAGCCTCAAATAAGCATACAAGAATTCGTCTCTTCTGGGACACCTACAGCCTGGGTTAGGTGGCATTCTTCTATACTTTATAGACACCCTGTCTTTTCCACTGACAGCATTCGTGTATGTTCCTTGATCTTTCTCTTCGACTAGATTGTGCTCTCCTTGGGGGAAGGAAATGTGTCTGTATATCTTTGGCACCTAATACCAAAAACCAAACCCGTTGCTGAGTCGATTCTGACTCACAGAGTACCTGATACAAAGTAGGGAGCTTAATAAGTGTTTGATGAATAAATGAAGTGTTGTACACATAATGTTAAAAACAGCAAGAAAAAAAAAAAAGACTTTTAAAAATCATACATGAAACAGGAAGATCAAGAAAGTGATAGAAGGTTCAGGCAAAATGGCGCTCTAGGCAGAAGCACCACGCCGTCCCTCCACAGCAAAGATCCGAAAAACTAAGCTGAACAGAGAGAGAATACAACAATCCTGAAACCCTAAAACATCAAATGAAGAGATAAAGAACTCAGCCAAGCACCAAATGCAGTGAGAAAACTGACAAAGAATGGAGAGCGAGGAGAGATTCATACAGAGGTCCCCTACCAGCTAAAGCAGCGCGGATCCACCATCTTGGACTCCTATTGGAGACCAGCAAACAGGGGGTACGAGAAAGCAGCCTCACGGAGCATCCAGCGGGAGACAAAACAACCAGTGATTTGTGGTGTGTGCTTTCCCACCCCCCACCCCTCTTTGCCCCAGCTCAGCCTCCTCTGCTTCCCACGGCTACAGTCTCTTGACTGGGAAGCGCCAGCTGCTTGGATTCCACACACCAGAGCGGGCGGCTCACTAGGTGACGTTTGTTGGCTGCTGGTGTTGCTTTTTCCCGCTTCTTTTGATTTCTTCCTTGCCTCTCACCATCTCCCCCTCCTTTCGCTTGAGTGCCTGGCTCCATGCACCATCTTTGCTTCTTCCTGAGGGGCTGCAGAGTGCCGGTAATTTGTGATATATGCTTTCCCACTCTACCCTTCTTCCCCCACACTCGACCCACTCTGCTTCTCGCAGACACAGTCTCTTGTCCAGAAAAAACAGCCCGCACTAGCTGGCTCTCTGAGTGCCATTTGTTGGCTGCTGGTGTTGCTTTTTTGTTTTTTTCCTGCTTCTTTTGATTTGTTGCTTGCCTCTCACTGCCTCCCCCTCCTTTCGCTCGAGTGCCTGGCTCCGTGCGCCATCTTTGCTTCTTCCTGAGGGCCTGCGGAGCTCCATTCGAAAGTGGAGCTGCTTCCCGGTCTGGGCTACCACGCTGGTGGGATCCCGGGGCTTTTGTTTGTTTGTTTGTTTTGAATTGTTTGATTTCTTTTCCTTTTCTTGAGTTGGGAGCCCTTTCTGGCCAGGCAGAGCTGCATGGCAAGGAACTCCCCTTCAGCTTCCACAGACGTGCAGAGGGATCCCTGAGGGCATTTCTTTCTTCGTTGTTTTTTTTTTCTGTTTTTTTGGGGGGCCTTTCTTTTCCTTTTTCTTTTTTCTTTTTTAATTTGTTTTGTTTTCTTTTCCCTCTATTTCCCTTTTTGTCTTTCTTCATTGCTCGGTTTCTTGTCTCTCTATATCTACCTTCTCTTTCTGTTCCCTGAATACCTGGCATAGTATACCTCTACGCCTTCTAGCCAGGCTGTACTGCAACACCTGAGAGCGACTTCCCAGACCTCATAGTTGCACCAGTGAGATCCATAGGAACTTTGCGGTTCTTTAACATTTCTGATTTTTGCTTTTTTTTTTATATATTTTATTGACTTCAGCTGAAGGCTTACAGAACAAACACTTTCTCATGAAACAGTAGTACACATGTTGTTTTATGACATTGGTTAACAATCCCAAAACATATTAACCCTCTAAAGTCTCAACATTTTTTTTTTTTTTTTGTGAAAATACACATAGCCAAAGATACACCGTTTCAAAAATTTCTACATACACAGTTCAGTGACATTGAGTACGCTCTTCCAATTGTGCTATTATTCTCACTTAAGATGAAGGCTTACAGAACAAAATAGTTTCTCATTTAACAGTTACTACAAATGTTGCCCTA
>NW_004444114.1:57521-77636 GCF_000243295.1 Trichechus manatus latirostris
ATGTGTACTACTGTTTCATGAGAAACTATTTGTTCTGTAAGCCTTCACCTGAAGTACAATTAAAAAAAAAAATATATAAAAAAAAGAAAAAAACTGAAAGGGATAGACTTGCTACTGCAGTCAATGACAAAGATTACAGATCTTCGACTTCTATTTTGATCATTATTTTCTGTCAATGAAAACAATCTTGAAATGAAAGAAGATATATGCACATAAGTAAAAGTAGCTGGATAATCAAGAAGAATGAAAACATTGAGAACATCTACTTGTTTTATTGAGTTGAGGCATAGGTTGTCCAGCCTGGTTGAATTATGTTCCAGTTCAGGAAATACTTGGTCACATATACTGGACCATTATAACAATTAAAATTATATAATAAGCTATCTTGAGAGATAATGAGTTTCTTTTCTTATCCACAGAGAATTTTAAGCAAGGGTAAATGCTGACTTAATAGAGATGGAATAGAGAGCACTCAGCATGAGAGGGTGGTTGAACTAGATTGTATTAAGGGTCTTTCTCTTCAGCTCTGAAGTTCTAAGCATGTAAGACTATTTTTAACTTATCTCTCTACTTAAGAGTTTGGCCTAACTCTTAAAAATCTTCTTTTAAGAAATTCATTCTCTCCTGCTGTTAATCCATTTTGGTAGGGTATAAATGTGATTTATCATTATTGCTTTCTTGGGAATTGTGTTTTAGTAAAAATAGTATGATTTTTAGTCAAATCTGGTATAAAATATTAATTATGGGCATATAATTTGTTTTAGATATTGCTTGATTATATCTTGTTTCTGCTTTTCCCATTATCATGTGGTTTTGGGTAAGCTACGTAAATTTATTAAAGTTTGGCTTACACATCTCTAAAATAAGAATAGCAGTTTCCTCATAAGGTTTCTGTGAGAATTAAATGAAATAATGCATGAAATAGTGACTAGCACAGAACATGGTACATGATAATTGCATCAATAAATGTTAGCTCTAATTGCTAAGCATTTAATTTTTCTGACCTTCAAATTTTCACCTGTGGAGTGAAGGAAGTATCTCACATAACAGTAGTTAAAATTAAATGAGATCTGAAAAGCATGTGACACAGTGCCTGACTCATACAGTAGTTCAAAATATGCTACCATTCTCTACCTCTTGAAGATCTTTAGGACTGCTGCAAAGTTTGGGACACTCACTAGGTACTGGCCTTAACTTGCACTGTTTGTATTTCTTCTTAGTTGCTAAAACACACAGCTAAATGTCAAACCAGGTACATCTTGGTTTAAAATAGTGATCCACCACTCATCTGTGCTGGTGGCTTGCATGCTATGTTACTATGATGCTGGAAGCTTTGATACAGGTATTTCAAATACCAGCAAGGTCATCCATAGTGGACAGATTTCAGTGGAGCTACCAGACTAAGACAAACTAGAAAAAAAGGCCTGATGATCTACTTTTGAAAATTAGTCAATGAGGGATATATGGATCACAACAGAATATTCTCTAATATTCTGGAAGACGAGCCCCCAAGGTTGGAAGTCACTAAAAATACACAGCGGTCACAACAATGGACTCACGCATACTAATGATTAGGAAGATGGTGCAGGACCAGGCAACATTTTGTTCTATTGTACGTGGGATTGCTAGGAATTGAAGCTGACCTGATGGCAGCTAATAACAACCACAAAACAGTGATTCTTAATATTATCTGGTGACTTAAAACCCCTTTGAGAAGCTGCTGGAAGCAACAGATCCTCTTCTAAGAAATATGCACGTGTGCATGCATACACAAATTTTGCACCCAGTTTCATCTAGTTTATGGGTTCGTCAAATCGGTTCATGGGCCTCTGGACTCGCAGTTAAACACCTTGGTCTACAGAACACCTGTTATTATTTGATGTGCATGAAAACACAAAAATAATCAACAGCGTAATCATCCACTGCACATTGCCATCTGATGTATGCATGTCAGTCCTGTATTCATTTGAGTCAATGCTATCTAGTTTTGTTTCAATGTTTCCAGAGGGCTCATAAATAATCTTTACTTTGGAGCATGACTGATACACTGGGGTTCACAAGTGGACACACTTCATGAATATTAATTGATATTAAAATGAGATGAGGAAAACCTCACTGTGAAAAATATCATCTAAGGATTAAAGAAATGAAACAAAAATACCAACTTGTTTAAATAAGGGGCTATAGAAAGAATAAAAGAGAAGTTAAGAACCTCAAATTAATAAACATAGAAAATAAACACGTGCATACATCTTCAGGTAATAGCTTATATAACTCAAAGTAACAAAATGCAATTTTCCACATGCCTAGTTTTGTGGTTTGATTGAGCCACTCTTTGAACTTCTTCCTTCCTTCGCTGTCGCTGATCTAACTGCACAAGCTAAGCTATCAGAAGCTATTTAAAGATTTGGAGAAAAGTGTAGCTTTGTGGAACAATTTTCTCACACTTTCTAAGTATTCTGCCAATATCAAAAATTAGTAGATTTTTTAAAGGCACTCAATCCTCCCCAAAAAGCATCAATTTTAAAGGTACTATGAAAAAGATAAATGATTTCTGATAGATAAACATCTATGACCCAGACCTGGAAAATGCAACAAGTATATTTGGGACTATTCAAAATGACTATGATCCTAGTCTCACCACTGTGGCCAGAATGGCAGAACTGGTTTCATTGGTAGAATGAGGTGCATTACTTAGAAAAGGCCAAGAAGCAGCCTGTTCAGTTCAATATAACAAGGAAATAAAACTGCAGCCTATGTGCATACTGGGTGACATCCATTAGCTTCTGAGAAACTGAAATTATTTATGTAAGTAGCTAAACTGTAACTGAAGAGAGAAGCTTTCATGTTTGGTTTGTAATGCAAAAATCACTGCTTTATGTATTACCTGCATATTTCTATTTCTTTAGAGTTTTACACCTTTGTAATGCATTTACCTGGCAGTCTTCTGAGCTTATATATATATATATATGTATATATCTATCTATATGTATATATCTATATATATATATCCCTTAAAACCTTACTGCTCAGAATATGATCTGAGGGCCAGCAGCATCAGTTTCACATGGGAGCTTATCAGAAATACAGAATCAGAGGCCCTCTTCACGACTATGGAATCTAAATCTGTATCTTAATGAGTTTATTAGGCAATTTGTATGGACATTAAAATTTGAGAATACTCTCTTGAAGCATGATAAACATGACATCTTCCTGGTGTTCATTACTTTTATTTTTTAATTTTCTTTTGAAAAGAGATTCATTTATATTAAGCAGTACAATCCAAAATTCATATACATTTATCAAATGAAACAGAAAACTTAAAAGAAATTTCATACTTCTCTCACTCCAGAGCATCTGAAGAACTATTTTCTCTACTCTCAGGAGAACATTGCATGAAAAGATTGAGAGAATTGCCTAACTAAATGTAATTCCAAAACACTATCAAATGATAGGTCTCCACTGAAAAGAAATTCAGGTAAATTCTGACTTATTGATTTTCCATTTCCTCTAATGGTCTGAAGAAAGAAATGTTTATTGATAATATTGGATAAAGAATTTCCACTAGCTATTTAATCACTAAATTTTTTTACATCAGACACCATTATATGGTTTCCAGAGTTGCTGGGGGGAAAAAACAAACTAAAGTTTTAGTTAACTATATGATTCAATTCAGATTTTTTTTTTTCCTAATTCCATCTCTAGTTAAGAATACTTCCAGTTGTTTTCAGAAATCTCTATTTGGATTGGTAACACCCTACACAGTGACTGAAAGATCCTTATACCCAGGGTGGGAAATGTTACTTACAAGTTGTTCTCCTTGGGGAATGATGCCTTAGTCTGAAACATTTCTGTTTGATGCCATAACCATTAAATATCAGGGGAAAAAAAAGACAATATTGTACCAGTACAATATAAATGTGAAACCACAAGTGCCTGTATCCTTCAGAAAAATGCTGCCAAATAGAAAGGATGGTTGAGTCCGAGGCTTTTAATTAATGTGTATTTGATATTCAGCAATTTGTTTTGTCATATTCAGTTTCCCTAGCAGGCAAAGAGTAGCAAGAAGCAAACTCAGGAAAATATATACAAGAGAAAATCTCAAACTTGATAAAATGCTATGTGTCATACCCTCCTCCCAACCCCAGTGAACTGGCAAATGTATACCATTATTTGATTTTTACACAAGGAAGAAATTGTTACAAATTGCAGATTGTTCCTCAAGAAAGTCACCACTTTAAGTATTTCTTGTTAGGTGTCTTAGGTGCATTTTACTTTTGAACATATATAGGGACCATTGTGATTTGGGTATTTAATTTTGAAAGCTTCTGTTGGCTGGGATAGGATATGAAAAGTAGGGGAGATACTATGGAAGAAAGGTAAGGTACAATAAACCCTCATTTTTCTATATGTAGCTGAGAAGATATTTATATTTTCCTAAAGATTTTGTATCTTATGAGCAGTTTTTATTTACATTATTCTACTTGTAAATAGCAGTAGGCTTATTTTTCAGATGTAACTACATTTTACAGATAGACAAAATATTAAGGCTCAGTGAGGACATATAGTCCTACTAAGGTCACAATAGTTAATAGAATTTGAAAATTTGGATCTGGGATTGAAAATTAGTTCTTCTCACTGCAAACTTTGCTTCTAGGCCTACTACAGTGACTCTGAAAACAAAATAAAGCAAACAAAAATGTCCTCAATTAAAATATGTAATGATAAGAGTTATCAACAACTTGGTGCTTCTTATGTGCCAGACTTAGATCAACAATCAATGCCCATGGAAGCAGCACTCAAGAAATAAAACAATGTATTGCATTGGGCAACTCTATGGCAAAAGACTTCTTTAAAATCTTAAAAAGGAAAGATGTCACTTTAATGATTAAGATGTGCCTGATCCTAACCATGGTATTTTTGATGGCCTTATATGTATGCAAAAGTTGGTCAATAAAAAAAGGAGGATCAAAGAAGAATTGACACATTTTAATTGTGTTGTTGGTGAAGAATATCGAATATGCCATGGACTGTCAGAAGAAGGAACAAATCTGCCGTGGAGGAAGTACAACCAGAATGTTCTTTAGAAGTGAGGATGGTGAGGCTTTGTCTGGCTTACTTTGGACAAATCATCAGGAAACACCAATCACTGGAGAAAAACATCATGCTTGGCAAAGTCAAGGGTCAGCAGAAAAGAGGGAAACCCTCAATGAGATAGATTGACACAGTGGCTGCAGCAATGGGCTCAAACATAGCAACAATTGTGAAGATGGCTCAAGGCTAGACAATATTTCCTTCTGTTATACATAGGGTCACTATGAGTTGGAGTGGAATCGATGGAACCTAAGAATAACATGTGCTAGACACCAATTCATATGCTGTAATTAACGGAGTTAACTCTTTTAACAACCCTATACATAGGATCCATATTACAGATACGCAAACTGAGACACAGAGAGGTTACATAACTTCTCGTTAGTCACTCGGCTACGAAATGGTGGGATCAAGACTTGACCTCAGATCACTTGACTACAGAGTCTCTGCTCTTAATCCTTCACCAATGAAATACTGTGCATGATATGCTTAGCCCAGTGTCTGACACATAGTCAAGTTTCCAAACAATGGCTAACAACGAAGTATTGCTATTAGTACCTAAAATTGACTATAATTTGTAAACAGAGGCTATTTTTAGGTAATAGTAATAGCATTTTTAAAAAAAGACACATTGGGAGATTGAGAGTTAAATGCACAATTGATTAATATTTATTTTTAGTATGTAATTTATACAGTTATAGGTCAACAAGTTCATTTAAGAATTAAAAAAAAAAAAGTCAAGAGAATAATAGATCTCTCTTGGATACTATCAAAACCCATACAGACAATATCCCTTATATGTTAAAATAACATACAGCAGCAGGCAACACAGAGTAG
Organism: Trichechus manatus latirostris; assembly: GCF_000243295.1. Lineage (NCBI taxonomy): Eukaryota > Metazoa > Chordata > Mammalia > Sirenia > Trichechidae > Trichechus > Trichechus manatus. Next base: position 63,453 of record NW_004444114.1, read on the forward strand.
AATCTCCTTTTCTATCTGAAAAATAGCTATGTTCATTGACAGCACAAAATAAAAAAAAAATTGCTTGTTAATAAATTGAAGTCAATTTTAGATATTAATAGCTTAAGAGGTAAATGGAGCCCTGGTGGCGCAGTGGTTAAGAACTTGGCTGCCAACCTAAAGGTCATCAGTTCGAATCCACCAGCTGCTCCTTGGAAACCCTATGGGGCAGTTCTACTCTGTCCTATAGGGTCACTATGAGTTGGAATCGACTTGACGGCGACATACAATACCCCATGCAGATTGTCCTTTCTTGGAGGGGTTGAAGGTGTAAGGAGTTCGTTATGAGAGACCATCTGAGCTGTGAGGGGCTGTGGTTTGGTCCCAGAGCCATATATCCAAGTATATCTCCACAAAATACACTCCTACTTCTTACACTTGCCATGCAAAGAAATGCAATGACAATACACATTTGCTTAATTTTCTCCGTTAGTTTTCTCTTGTTCCTATGTATTTGAGAAAGCAATAAAAATAAATTATATAGTTATTAATTTAATCACATAAAAAATAGGTTACTTTATTGAGAAAAATATTGATCTCTTGTTATTTCTGTTTTTACATATTTGACAATCGTCATTTATGAAATACATGTTCCTACATACAGTATGCATTCGTTTCTTTATCAGCTCCGATTTTAAGACTAAATTGAGATTTACAATGTTATCTACTTCATTATACTTGTTTACAAATACAGAACAGTATTTTTAATACCATGACCAATAATAACCTGATTTCCTCATATTTGTTTTTAAGCACAAAGACACAAATCCATAGACGCTAACTCAGCTCTGGGTTTATAGTCTGCATACAGTCTTTTACTCACCTAGAATAAAATACTGAGGTATTTATGAACCACCAGGACAAACGTTCCAGGACACACAGCATTTTGTGAGAAAGTAAATGGAAAATACAAAAGTAATAAAGATTTTTTACCTTTGAAGGGCATTTTATAAAACATCACTACTTCTACATGTGTGTTCTCATTTGATTCTGGTAAGAAATCAATGACATAGTAGAGAGATATATCAGATTTTTTGTCTTCAAAAATTCTCGAGAATTTTTGCAGACATTGTGCTTTACTTTAAAAAAATAAGTTTTTGCAAACCTTAAATACTAAGATAGATCACATAATATTTATATAAACTGTTCTATATATGACAACAGATATAGTAAAGTAGCTCAAATTATAACCTGTATTTAAGTCTTCAAATGAAAACTGATAAAGAAATTAATGCAGAATTATATTCAGAAATGTATATTTAAAAAAAATGACATTACCAGTTGAGTCAGAGTAAAAACAAGAGACTAATCTTTTGGTTGATAAAATTTTATTTGATAAAATTTCTAGTTCCCCTCAAAAATCTGAAAAACTTGATAACATCAGGCCTCAGTCCTACATGAAAACCAGCTAGAATTGAGTATCAGCTTTCTCTCTTAGAGATCAGGCTATTCACCAAGTCCTTGGCATTATACACTCAAGCCAAATATCAGTTAATGTTATATGTAATTTATTCAATCAACAAACCTAGTGAAATTTCACTTTTCTCATATAAAAAAATGGGCATATTGATATTGTATAGTGATGTCATAATGGCATTATATATATATATATATATATATCAAAACACTTTGAAAATCTCCTATGCTAAACAAATCCAATATGCTATTGCTAAACTTTGATCATTATAAAACCAACCAAACCAAACCCATTGCCGTCAAGTCGATTCTGACTCAGAGTAACCCTATGGGGCAGAGTATAACTGCCCCATAGGGTTTCCAAAGAGTGGCTGGTGGATTTGAACTGCCGACATTTTGGTTAGCAGACACGCTTGTTAATTATAGATACTTGTTTTTCAGCAATTCTAATCAAGGATATCCAAAAATTTTCTGTTAACTTTATGGCAGCTCTGCACAGGAGAATTTATGTGACTCCCTGAAGGCTTTTTACATTGGCATCTTATCTGGGAATTCAAAAGTGAGGCATTTTTTTATCCCTCTAAGTGTTAATATTGCTAGGTGTTATAAATCCTCCAAATGAAAGATAGTGTGACCAAGTGTATATTTTTGCCTTTAATAAGGACAAACTGTAATTGTGGAAAAAAAAAAACAAACCTCTCACAAAATGACTACAGATGATTTGCTGCTTATTAAAACTTCCTTTCTGGTAATGGTGATAGAAACATTAGAGACCATGGTTCCCTCCTGTCTAATTTCCAAACCTGGGTCTTCATTCTGCTATTTTCCAGAGCTTATTATTAGATAATTTATTTACGTGGTTCTGCAAAGAAGTAACTCTTGATTATCATGGAAACATATTTTCCATGTATTAGTCAAATAATTTCATTCTCAAGATCCTCCATATTCCCTGAAAGTCAATCTTCAACTAAAACTTTTGGAACATGACCTTAGTTTGTGCATAAGTTTTTAATTTTCTTAACAAAAAACTTATTTTGAACTGATTTCAGACTCAAAGAAAAATTGCACACACAAACACACACATACAAAATCCAAAGAATTCCCTTGTATCCTTTATCCCACTTCCTTCCCCTAATGCTTGCATCTTACATAACCACAGTAGAGTGGCCAAGAATAGAAATTTAACATTGGTACAATAGTATTAACTAAATTATAGACCTTATTTGAATTTCATAATTTTGTCACTGTTAAACATTTTCTGTTCCAGGATCCTATTGAGGATCCCACATTTCATGTACTTGTTATTTCTTCTTAGTCTCTTCTGAGCTGTAACAGTTCCTTAATCTCCCTTGTCTTTTATGCTTTTGATAAAGTATCTTTTTTTTTTTTAAAGGTCTTTCTATCATCCTCCCCAGCACACCTTGCGTCCTTATGCAGAGTATTTTAGGCTCAGTCCATCTCAGGTTGTTAAAATAATTACATTTAAGAAGATCTAGCTAGATGTGAGCCAATGTTTCAAAAATGAAAACCAGATTTTATTTAGTGAGCTTCATAATCTCATTTCTCAACATTCTTTAGCGCCACACAAAGAATGCAAAGGAGAATATAACACAAGTTAACAAAGGGGGAAAAGAATATAACACAAGTTAACATGGTAATTATTTGGATAAAAAGACAAGTATTTTTAATAATAACAGGTCCTCAATGGATCAAATTAACTATCATGATAGATCTCGCAAAGTAATTTTTGAATTGGTGGTGGAACTGGCTGTTGGAGAAGAACCTCTTAAGAGCTTGTGCTCTGTACCTATGAACAACAGCCGTGAATCATGAAAAGCAGGGTATCGATTAAAGTATGTGTGACATCTATTAAAGTGATCGGAATAAATTGCCCTGCAATTCTTTTGTTACTGCGCTTAAAAGAATGAACTTGGTTAAAATAACACAGTGTGCACTTTAGTTTCAGCTTTTAAAGCCTGTCACATAGCTCTTGTGAACTAGAGAGAGCAATGCGATTAAAATGAAGAACGATCTTCCCCCTTACAGGGACAAGTGGGAAGAAGAAAAAGTGCGTTAGGATATGTCAGCACATATAACTCCCATAATTGAAAGGAGTGTCACATATGCCTCTCAAGTAGAAATAGGCTTATCTGTCACCTTGCATTGACAAAGAAGAAAGATGTGACGTTATTAATACTTGGCCATAGAAAAGGGAGGTCCACCATGTTATATTTTCTTTTTAAAAGTAAGTCCCCTTTTAAGAGGTTCTTCTGTGTCTCATCATGATTAAACACTGATCTATAAGGTGCCATTAATCACGCTTCTGAATCTGTGGGAGAAAAGTGGATTTTCCCCCCACACCCACTTTATTCTGTCATTTGGCAACACCCTTCACATGACAGTCAGCCAATAAATGATGGAGATGATGATGTTGAAGTAACAGAACACATGAGGATGAAGGAAGTAAGAGTTCCATGCAGACTTAAGTTACATGAAAATAAAAGTGACATTAACGCACTGTTTGAAAAGACCAAGGAAGGAGAAATTGGTGAGATGAAAAGAGTGTGGCTATATAAGTTGTGTATTGGAAGGGCAAAAACTTATCACGTATTTAGAGTTTTTGTGTAAAGGGAAGTGCTTTACAATCATAATACTACCCAGGTTTATGGAGACCTAAATGTGCTTTATTGTTTCTGTGTACTTGCAAGTAAAAGACAGAGTGCATTTGCCTTTCCTTGTAGATGAAGGGCACAGAGATACAGCTTTATAGCTCCACTTAGGACAAAATTACATAGCACACAAAAGGGACAGCTGTCATTAGAACTAAGTTCTCATGATTTGGTCTTGTAACCTCCAAGGAATGTTGCTTATACTTGCAGTATTTTCTGGCTGAGAAAATTCAAAGTCTATGATTACGTAAAAATATTCTTGTTGTTAACCAAGTCAAATGCCACCAAATAAAAAATAATTTCAAAAATCAGGCTTCACTGTGTAATAGGGATTAAATTGAATCCTCCAAAAAGATATATTGAACCCTAACCTCTGGTACCTGTGAATGTGATCTTGTTGGCAAATAGAGTCATTGACGATGTTATCAATTAACATAAGGCCCTACTAGGGTAGAAGTCCCTTGGTGGTGCAAATGGTTAATGTTCTTGACTGCTAATCAAAAGCTTGGAGGTTTGAGTCCATCCGGAGGCAACTCAGAAGAAAGTCTTGGTGATCTGCTTCTGAAAAATCAACGATTACAATCTCTACGGAGCACAGTCTGACACACATGGGGTTGCCATGAGTTGGAGATGACTCCAGGGCAGCTTGTTTTATACTGGAGTAGAGTGGGTGCTAATCCAATGAGTGGTGTCCTTATAAAAAGAGAAGACACACAGAGAGACGATGGCAATGTGCAAATGGAGGCAAGATTGGAGTGTTGTATCTACAAGCCAAGGAACACCAGGGATTGACAGTTTTTTTGCTGTCGTTAATTGCCACAGGAAGAGGCAAGGAGTGGTCTTCTGCTAGGGCCTTCAGGGAGAGCACAACCCTGAGGACACATTGAATTTGGATTTCTAACCTGCAGAACAAAACTGTCTTGGAAGAAGTACAGCCAGAACGCTCCTTAGAAGCGACATTGGAGAGACTTCATCTCAAGTACTTTGGACATGCTATCAGGAGGGACCAGTCGCTGAAGAAGGGCATCATGTTTGATAAAGAAGAGGGTCAGTGAAAGAGAGGAAGACCCTTAACAAGATGGATTAACGCAGTGACTGGAACAATGGGCTCCAACATAACAAGGATTGTGAGGATGGCTCAGGATCAGGCAGTGTTTTGTTCTGTTGTAAACAGGGTTGCTATGAGTCAGAACCAACTCAACAGCACCTAACAACAGTAACAACAACAACCTCCAGAACTATAAGACAATAAATAACTGTTGTTTTAAGCCACCCACTTTGTAGTACTTTTTTATGACAGCCTTGGGAAACTAATACACTCTACTTAACCTGCACCTGTTATTGTGACGATTAAAAAAACATACAAACAAAAAAAAACCCTTCGCCATCCAGTGGATTCTGATTCATAGCAACCCTATAGGACAGAGTAGAACTGCCCTATAGAGTTTCCAAGGCTGTAAATCTTTTCAGAAGCTGACTGCCACATATTTCTCCAACGGAGTCTGCTGGATTCAAACTGCCAAACTTTTTCTTTTTTTGTTAGCTGTCAAACTTTTAACCACTGCACCACCAGGGCTCCTCACATATTAGATTAGATAAATAAATAAATGAATAAAACCATTGCCATCAAGTCGATTCCGACTTATATCGACCCTATAGGACATAGTGGAGCCCTGGTATCACAGTGGTTAAGAGCTCAGCTGCTAACCAAAAGGTCGGCAATTGGAATCCACCAGGCATTCCTTGGAAATCCTATGGGGCAGTTCTACCCTGCCCTATAGGGTCGTTAGGAGTCGGAATTGACTTGATGGCAACAGGTTTTATAGGACAGAGCAGAGCTGCCCCATAGGGTTTCTAAGACTGTAAATCTTTAGGGGAGCAGACTGCCATATTTATCTCTCACAGAGCGTCTGATGGTTTTGAACTGCTGACCTTTTGGTTAGCAGCTGAGCATTTTGACCACGTGCAACTGGAGCTGCTAACACATTAGATAGGAGGTCACAATTTGATTTGAGTTTTATTTTATGATGCTGCTTCTTTTTCAACTTTAACAGTTAAGTCTTACCTAGAGAGGCGGGGCCAAGATGGCGAAGTAGTCAGATGCTTCCAGTGGACCCTGTTACAACAAAGACCCGAAAAAACAAGTGATTCCATTATATATGGCAATCTGGGAGCCGTGAACATAAAAGGCAGAGTTGAGGAACCGGCCTGAGTGGCAGGGGAAGGAGAGAAGGTTCGGAAGCAGTGAGCAGTTGCCAGACTTGACTCATCGAGAAGCTGAGCCCTACAGGCCTGATCAGCTCCAGGCAGAACGGTGAAGCAGGCAAGCAGCTATGCACTGGAGGCACGTTTTCCACACCTGGGGAGACCCAGCACCAGAGAATTTACACAGCCACCCAGAACCAGTGAGAAGCAGCCCTCCACAAAAGATAAGTACTTGGGTACAGCTTACTGCGCAGATCAAAAACACCCCCCTTAGAGAAAAATCTCTCTCCCATTTACCTCCCTGCTCCCTGCTCTGCGCTGGGTCCTGGACCAGCTTCAGCAATTGCTGAACCCCCTGGGCCGGAAGTAGGATACATCACATACCCGGAGCCATTCTCCCTGCCTTGGAGAGCGAACAAATTAATAAATGGGAAAAAATAAATTGCTAGCTCCCCTAAGCCAGAAACCCAGGGTAGGCAGAGCTCCTTTGCCTAGGCACAGGCATAAGGGATCCATGGACTTTGAGTGCCCTTCCCCCTGCATAGACTTGTGTGGGCCCATCTGAACAGCATAGGCCCTCATTACCACAGTTCAACAGGGTATATACCTGAAGTCTAACTTCAATTGTTTCAGCTGTGAAGTGGCAGGTTCTTGACATTTTACACTGCTCTGCACATTAAGCAGAGTCTTCACCTACCCACATCAGGGGCCTGAGGACTGGTGGCTCCACCCACGTTACCTAGCCACCTGCAAGAGGGGTCCATGAATAAGAGGTGCCCCCTAGTCCTTACAGCCAACAGCATTAGGTGCTCATAGTCCAGGTGCAAAACCCACCCACCTACATGCTCTAGGGAACAGGGACACGCCTTCCTCCTGGCCACTCAGGGGTGGCTGTCAGCCCTCTGCCTTGCTCAGAATATGTCCGCCTGCTGCAGCCAGATGCCTGTGCCTACATCAATCACCCCTGCCTGTTTAGGACTGCAAGTGAGAGCCTGCATCACACATTTGGTGGCAATCTATGTGGGTGCCCAAGCTGAATCCATATAGGAGAAGTGGGTGGACTCCTGAGCTCACATACCTAGTAACAGATCTAACCACCTGGTGACAGGACAATGGAGCTTCAAAGGTGCCAATAATCAAACTAGCTGATATGAGCAGTCCATTTGCGCATATCAAAACAAAACAAGAAGCTAAGACACAGTAGGCAAACATAAAATAAATAAATATAATAACTTATTGATGGCTCAGACACAACAGTCAATATCAAATCACATAAAGAGGCAATCCATGATGGCTTCAGCAAGCTCCTAAAATAAAGAATCTAGAAATTTTCCAGAGGAGGAAAATTTCTTGGAATTACCAGAGGCAGAATACAAAAGATTAATATACAAAACTCTACAAGAAATTAAGAAGGAAACTAAGCAAAATGCAGAACACACAATTTAGGAAATTAAAAAGATTACAGAAGAGCATAATGACAAATTTAACAGGCTGCAAGGATCCATAGAGAGACAGCAATCAGAAATCCAGAAGATTAACAATAAAATTTCAGAATTAGACAACTCAATAGCAAGTCATAGGAACAGAATTGAGGCAATGGAAGTCAATACTAGTGAGACTGAAGATAAAGCACTTGACACCAACTTATTTGAGGAAAAATCAGATAAAGGGATTAAAAAAATGAAGAAACCCTAAGACTTATGTGGGACTCTATCAAGAGGAATAACCTACGAGTGACTGGAGTACCAGAATGGGGGGGATAACAGAAAATACAGAGAGAATTGTTGAAGATTTGTTGGCAGAAAACTTCCCTGATATCGTGAAAGGTGACAAGATATCTATCCAAGATACTCATCGAACCCCACATAAGGTAGATCCCAAAAGAAAGTCACCAAGACATACTATAATCAAACTTGCCAAAACCAAAGATAAAGAGAGAATTTTAAGAGCAGCTAGGGATAAACGAAAAGTCACCTACAAAGGAGACTCAATAAGAATAAGCTCAGAAAACTCAGCAGAAACCACCCAGGCAAGAAGGCAATGGGATGACATATATAAAGCCTTGAAGGAAAAAAAAAACATATGCCTGCCAAGAATTATACATCCAGCAAAGCTGTCTCTCAAATATGATGACAAAATTACGGCATTTCCAGATAAACAGAAGTTTAGGGAATTTGCAAAACCAAACCAAAATTACAAGAAATACTAAAGGGAGTCCTCCGATTAGAAAATCAGTAACATCAGATAACAACCCAAGATTAGAACACAGGACAGAGCAACCAGATATCAACCCAGATAGGGAAGTCACAAAAGGAAATTAAAGCTAAAACACTGAAAATAGGGAAACAGATGTCAATATGTAAAAGATGACAATATTAAAACAAAAAAGAGGGACTTAAAAAAATGTAGACATACATTTTTCATACAAAGAGGAAGTCAAGGCTATATAAAGAAATAAAAGACTGGCATAAACTTAGAAAACTAGGAGTAAATATTAAAGTAACCACAAAGGAAACCAACAATCCTACAAGTCAAAATAAAAAACTAGAAAAATATAAAGACTCAGAAAACACAAAATCAACAACAATGAAAAAGATGAAAACAAAATACTCAAAGAAAAACAACTCAGCACAGAAAATTAAGCGGAACAAAGAAACACTGAACAACACACAAAAAAAGACATCAAAATGACAGCACTAAACTCATACCCTATCAATAATTACGCTGAATGTAAATTGACTAATTGCACCCATAAAGAGAGAGTGGCAGACTGGATAAAAAAACACGATCTGTCTATATGCTGCCTAGGAGAGACACACCTTAGACTTAAAGACACAAACAAAATAAAACTCAAAGGGTGGAAAAAAATATATCAAGCAAACAACACTCAAGAAAGAGCAGGAGTGGCAATATTAATCTCTGACACAAAAGACTTTAAAGTACAATCCACCGCAAAGGATAAGAAGGGCTCTATATAATGATTAAAGGGTCAATACACCAGGAGGACATAACTGTAATAAATATTTACGCACCCAACGACAGTGCTCCAAAATACATAAAACAAACTCAAACAGCATTGAAAAGAGAGATAGACAGCTCCACAGTAGAAGCAGAAGACTTCAACACACCACTTTCGATGAAGGACAGAACATCCAGAAAGAAACTCAACAAAGACACAGAAGAGCTAAATGCTACAATCATACAACCTGGTCTCATAGACATATAACAAACACTCCACCCAACAGCAGCCAAGTATACTTTCTTTTCTAAAACACATGGAACATTCTCCAGAATAGATCACATATTAGGCCATAAAGCAAGCCTTAACAAAATCCAAAGCATTGAAATATTACAAAGCATCTTTCTGACCATAAAGCCATAGAAGTAGAAATCGATAACAGAAAAAGCAAGGAAAAACAATCAAACGCATAGAAACTGAACAACACCTTGCTCAAAAACTACTGGGTTATAGAAGAAATTAAGAATGGAATAAAGAAATTCATAGAATCAAATACGAATGAAAACACATCCTACCAGAACCTTTGGGACACAACAAAAGCTGTGCTCAGAGATCAGTTAACAGCAATAAATGCACACATCCAAAAAGAAGAAAGGGCCTAATCAAAACATTAACCCTACTACTGAAACAAGTAGAAAAAGAGAAGCTAAAGAAGCCCTCAGGCTCCAGAAGAAAGGAAATAATAAGCATTAGAACAGAATTAAATGAAATAGAGAATAAAAAACAATTGAAAGAGTTAACAAGATCAAAAGCTGGTTCTTTGAAAAGATCAACAAAACTGATAAACCACTGGCCAAACTGACAGAAGAAAAACAGGAGAGGAAGCAAATAACCCATATAAGAAATGAAATGGGTGATATCACAACACATGCAACTGAAAATAAAAGAATCATAGCAGAATACTATGAAAAATTGTACTCTAACAAATTCGAAAACCTAGAGGAAATGGATAAATTTATAGAAACTCACTACTTACCTAAACTAACACAAACAGAGGTAGAACAAATAAATAAACCAATAACAAAAGAAGAGATTGAAAAGATAATTAAAAAACTCCCAACAACAACAACAAAAAAGCCCTGACCAGGATGGCTTCACTGGAGAATTCTACCAAGATTTCGGAGAAGAGTTAATACCACTGCCACTAAAAGTATTTCAGAGCATAGAAAAGGATGGGATACTCCCAAACTCATTCCATGAAGCCTGCAAAATCCTGATACCAAAACCAGGTAAAGACACCACAAAAAAAGAACATTACAGACCAATATCCCTCATGAACATTGATGCAAAAATCCTCAACAAAATTCTAGCCAATAGAATTCAGCAACATATCAAAAAAATAATTCACCGTGGTCAAGAGAGATTTATACCAGTTATGCAGGGATGGTTCAACATTAGAAAAACCATCAATGTAATCCATCACATAAATAAAAGACAAGAACCACATGATCTTATCAATCGATGCAGAAAAGGCATTTGGCAAAATCCAACACCCATTCATGATAAAAAAAAACTCTCAACGAAACAGGAATAGAAGGGAAATTCTTCAGTATAATTAAGGGCATTTATACAAAGCCAACAGCCAATCATCCTAAATGGAGAGACTTTGGAAGCATTCCCCTTGGGAACAGAAACCAGACGAGGATGACTTTTATCACCACTGTTATTCAACATCATGCTGGAGGTCCTAGCCAGAGCAATTAGGCTAGAAAAAGGAATAAAGGGCATCCAAATTGGTAAGGAATAAGTCAAAGAATCTCTATTTGCAGATGATATGATCTTATACACAGAAAACCCCAAAGAATCCAAAAGAAAACTACTGGAACTAATAAAAGATTTCAGCAAAGTTTCAGGATACAAGATAAACATATAAAAATCAGTTGGATTCCTTTACACAGGCAAAGAGAACCTCGAAGAGGAAATCACCAAATCACTACCACTTACAATAGCCCCCAAGAAGATAAAATACTTAGGAATAAATCTAACCAGAGATGTAAAAGACCTATACAATGAAAATTACAAGACACTATTGTAAGAAACCAAATGAGAACTGCATAAGTGGAAAAACATACCTTGCTCATGGATAGGAAGACTCAGTATTGTGAAAATGTCAGTTCTACCCAAAGCGATCTACAGATACAATGCCATCCCGATCCAAATTCCACTGGCATTTTTTAATAAGATGGAGAAACAAATCACCAACTTCATACGGAAAGGGAAGAGGCCCCAAATAAGTAAAGCTTTACTCAAGAAGAAGAAAAAAGTGGGAGGCCTCATATACCTGATTTTAGAACCTATTATACTGCCACAGTAGTCAAAACAGCCTGGTACTGGTACAACAACAGATACATAGACCGATGGAACAGAAATGAGAATCCAGACATAAATTCATCCACTATGAGCAGCTGATATTTGACAAAGGCCCAAAGTCCATTAATTGGGGAAAAGACAGTCTTTTTAACCAATGGTGCTGGCATAACTGGATACTCACCTGCACAAAACTGAAACAAGACCCATACCTCGCACCATGCACAAAATCTAACTCAAAACGGATCAAAGACCTAAATATAAAATCAAAAACTATAAAGATCATGGAAGAAAAAAATAGGGACAACACTAGGAGCCCTAATACATGGCATAAACACAATATGAACCATAAGTAACAATGCACAAGCACCAGACGAGAGACCAGGTAAATGGGAGCTCCTAAAAATCAAACACTTATGCTCATTAAAAGACTTCACCAAAAGAGTAAAAAGACAACCTACAGACTGGGAAAAAATTTTTGGCTATGACAAATCCGATCAGCGTCTAATCTTTAAGATCTACAAGATACTGCAAAACCTGAACAACAAAAAGGCAAATAACCCAATTAAAAATGGGCAAAGGATATGAACAGGCACTTCACCAAAGAAGATATTCAGGTGGCTAACAGACACACGAAGAAATGCTCACGATCATTAGCCGTTACAGAAATGCAGATCAAAACTACAATGAGATATCACCTTACCCCAACAAGGCTATCATTAATCCAAAAAACACAAAATAATAAATGCTGGAGAGGTTGTGGAGAGACTGGAACACCTATACACTGTTGGTGAGAATGTAAAATGGTACAACCACTTTGGAAATCGATTCAGCGCTTCCTTAAAAAGCTAGAAATAGAAGTACCGTACAATCCAGCTATCCCGCTCCTTGGAATATATCTTAGAGAAATAAGAGCTTGCACACAAATAGATATATGCACACTCATGTCCACTGCAGCACTGTTCACAATAGCAAAAAGATGGAAACAACCTTGGTGCCCATCAATGGCCGAATGGATAAACAAATTATGATATATCCACACAAAGGAATACTACGCAATGTTAACAACGATGAAGCTGTGAAACATAACATGGAGGAAGGTGAAGGTCATTATGCTGAGTGAATTTAGTCAGTCACAGAAGGACAAGTATTGTATAAGACCACTATTATAAGAACTCAAGGAAAGGTTTAAACACAGTAGAAAACATTCTTTGATGATTAAGAGGGTGGGGAGAGGGGAGGAGGCTTATTTACTAACTAGATAGTAGATGAGAATTATCTTAGGTGAAGGGAAGGACAGCACACACTACATGGGAAATCAGCACAACTGGACTAAACCAAAGCTAAGAAGTTTCATGAATACAGTCAAACACTTTGAGGGACAGAGTAGCAGGGGTAAGGGTCTGGGGACCATGCTTTCAGGGCACATCTGGTTAATTGGCATAACAAAGCTTATTAAGAAAATGTTCTGCATCTTACTTCGGTGAGTGGCATCTGAGGTCTTAAAAGCTTGCAAGTGGCCATCTAAGATGCATCAATTGGTCCCAACCACCTGGAGTAAAGGAGAATTAAGAACACCAAAGACATAAGGAAAGTATTAGCCCAAGAGACAGTAAGGGCCACATAAACCAGAGACTTCATCAGCCTGAGACCAGAAGAACTAGATGGTGCCTGGCTACCACCCATGACACCCTGACAGGGAACCCAACAGAGGGTCCTGGATGGAGCAGGAGAAAGGTGGGGTGCAGAACTCAAATTCTAGTAAGAAGACCAGACTTAATGGTCTGGCTGAGACTGGAGGTATCCCAGAAAGCATGGCCCCTGGGTTCTCTATCAGCTTAGAACTAAAACAATTTCTGAGGCCAACTCTTCAGACAAGGTTTGTACTGGACTGTGGGACATAAAGTGATACTCGTGAGGAGTGTGCCTCTTAGCTCAAGCAGATACAAGAGACTAAACGGGCAGCTTCTGTCCAGAGGGGAGATGGCAAGGCAGAGAGGGTTAGGAGATGGTTGAATGGATATGGGAAATCAGGGGTGGAAAGGAGGAGTGTGCTGTAAGAGGGATGATAGGTTTTGTGGAGGAGAAGAAAATATTCTGGGGAAGTTCAGTGGTAGAAATGGGGATTTAAAATTGAAAACTTACAATGCTTCAATTCTAGGAAGTCATTGTATCCGGTGGTGGGCAGCAGGTGCCACAAAATTGAAAGACAATGTTATAAAAAAAGATGATAAAGAGCCTCATTGTCTGGAAAAGTTGAGTAGGAGCTAGGGCAGAAATGAACCCAAGCTTTGAAGGATGGGCATCATGTACCAGAAATAGAAAGATGAATCAGAAAGACAAATTTTCAAAAGACTGAACAGCATGGTAAGCCTGGATACAATTTTTATTTTTTCGGAAAAATTAGATTGAGTTTGGCCTTGAAAGAGTTTTCTCTGCTGTGCTGAAGTAGTTAGACAATATACCTTAGGAAACACAGATATTAAATACATATTTTTATTATTTAATTTTAAATTTATACTTAAAAGT
>NW_004444114.1:77740-92441 GCF_000243295.1 Trichechus manatus latirostris
CAATGTATATAATATATTTACTCTGTGTTTTTATGTAATATTATCCCATAACAATATTGACTTTATAAATTTTCTTTTTAATATTATTGAGAGATGTCAATAGAAGAATGTTACACTTACATTAGTATTTTAGAAAGATAGAGGCTATCTTTCTAACGAAAGTAACGAGAGATGCAAATGAGGAGGCCAGGAGGGTAATTGTTGTTATTGAAGTAAGAAATACTGAGGCATTGTATAAATCAGGCCAGTAAAATCAGGGTATTGTAAGATATTCTAGAGGTAAACCAATGGTCAGTAGATGGTGACAGAAAAAAATGGGCAAAAGGCGGGTAAGCACTAAAGATACAGATCTATGAGTCATCATCATATGGTTGAGATTACAGAGGGAATGTCCATAAAAAAGAAGATCTATCATCTGCTAATTAAAAGGTTACTGGTGACCACAACAAATCAGATTCTGACGGCATTAGTAGTACTCTTAGCAGAATGTTGTTGTTAGGCGCTATCAGGTCAATTTGGACTCATAGCGACCCTATGTGTCAGAATAGAACTGTTCCATAGGGTTTTCTATGCTGTGATCTTTACGGGAGCAGATTGTCAGGTCTTTTTCTCATGGAGCCAGTGAGTGGATTCAAACTGCAGCAGGGTGCTTAACTGTTGCACCACCAGAGCTCCTTCTTAGCAGAATAGGAGATAAAAAAATAAGGAATAATGGGAAGTGCATTTTCAATATATTCGTTAATAAAGGGATAGGAGAAAAATAAAGCAATAATTTGAGAAGTAAAATAAAGCAATAATTTGAGAAGTAAAATAAAGCAATAATTTGAGAAGTAAAGCAGTAAAGAGAAGGACACTTGATTTAAATTTTGCTTTTGTTGTTGTTAGCAGCTGTGCATTCAGGCCCTATTCATGGTGACACCATTCACAACGGGATTGAACGATTGTGATCCATACAGTTTACAGTAGGCTGATTTTTGGAAGTAGATCGCCAGGCCTTTTTTCCCAGTCTGTCTTTGTCTTGAAGCTCCACTGAAACCTGTTTAGCATCATAGCCAAACGCAAGCCTCTGCTATCAGACAGGTGGTGGCTGAGCTTGAGGTGAGCTGACCGAGAATCAAACCTTGGTCTCCTTCATGGAAGGTGAAAATTCTACCACTGAACCACCACTGCCCCCTTCACTTTTGTCAGATTTGTATTTTTAAGATTATATATTTTAACAGGCCTAAGGGAAGTTTCAGGGTAAAGACAAGACAATTATAAGGCAACATCCAAAAAGAAATCAGAAAAGAGATAAAGTAAGACATCAAGAGCAAGAACACAGTGGATGCTAGTTTACTTATATTTTTTAAAATCCACTTCTAAAGCATTGGTATTTAAAGTGTAAGTAAATTATTTGAAACAAATTTATTTTTATGCAAAGAATAAACATTTTATAAAGAAGGACTTTTTTTTTGTTTGTATATTCACCTATCCAATAATATCTTTTTAACACTATTTATGAAAAAATAATATTACATACCATCTTGAAACTGAAGTTAGATAATTCTAAAATTACCTAAGGGGTAAAATGAAAACTTTAAGAAGCTGAGAAAAAAGAGAAATCTGTGAGTAAACCAAACTGTCCTTCACAGTGAGCTTCACTGTCACTGCACTAAATAAACTGATGACCATCATGACTTAGTTTTGTGGAACAAAAAGGATGCATCTGTGTTGGGCTCAACACTGTAAATACAGCTTCAGCCTAGAAGCCACACAAACAAATCAGTCTTAGAAGAAGTACAACCAGAACGTTCCTTAGTAGGGAGGATGGTAAGACTTCAGTTCGCTTACTTTGGACACATCTCATCAGGAAGGATCAATCACTAGAAAACGACATCACGATTGGTAAAGCAGAGGGTCAGCAAAATGAGGGAAGTGAGATGGTTTGGCACAATAGCCAAAACAATGGACTCAAGCATACCAACTATCATGAAGATGGCAGAGGATGGGGCAACGTTTCCTTCTGTTATACCTGAGGTTCCTATGAGTCAGAGTCAGCTTGACAGCAGCTAACAACGGCAGCCGCTTAATTCATAGGATATATTTTGATGAGCTAAAAGCAAATTAATTCTATTATCCTTCATTCCAAGGAATCATCCTCTAATCTATGAATATTCTCTAGTTTTTCAGCACCCTTATCAAATGAAAAAAGAGGTCCCCCCAAAACATGTAAGGATGATTTAGCTTTTGGCATATCTACTCCTTTTTTTCTTTTGGATCACAAGGAAATTTTTATAAGTCCTTAATTTTCAAAATTGATACAGAATTCTCTTAATTTTAAGTAAAAATTCTATAGAGATATGTAATTAAAGGAGTAAATTGAACACTGAATTTAAAAAGATAGTGCTTGGATTTGAAACCTCCATTCTACTGGTTTTTGTTTGTTTGTTTTTGATCTTGAGCAAACCTTCTTTTGCCTTTGAGCCTCCGTTTCTTCATTTAGAAAATGGAGCTAATTATCCTTCCCTAACATGTTTGTTGGAATATTTGTCCAAATGGCCATGTCTAATAAGCTCTTTGAACCTACGTGCCACTTTTCACATACAAGATGCTTTCTTATTATTACCTACCTAGTGTAGATACGCAGGTGGGCAAAAGGCACAAACACTCTTTCCTCTTTGGTTGCACCAGGTTCAGGCAAAACAAATAGGAATGCAGAAAGGAGAGAATTAGTCTGTGTTTAAAGCCTCTGACTGCTAATGTCAGGGAAAATCAAGCCTGTGGACTCTGCACAAGCCTTCTGTTCATGGGAACATCTGAGCACCAGGGTTGGCCTTTCATGGATTCACAGTCTATTTACCTTCAATGCGTATAGCTATGAGCAGAGTCATTGGCAGAGTGCAGTTCTGAAATCTGGGCTTAAAATATTGAGAGACTCTCAAACTAAGAAATCTTGTTCTAGAAAAGCCACAACCAATGTTGTGTATGACTCAGATGGAAATAATTTGACAAGAGGGAATGTACTGAATGTATTTTTCTCTCACTTGATTTAATATTCCATATTAAAAAAATATTTTGAGATTCTACCTGTACACCCCTTCTGCATTAAGCTCACCCCCACAGAATTCTATGGGTAATATCTGAATCAATGTTCCACATATTCAAGGAATACAATACAATATGAAGCCAGGAAATGTGGATCTTATATCTTAGAGGAGGTAGCCTCGTCTTTGCCTCATTATAAGTATTTGCTTGCATGTATAGGGAGGATATTAAAGAGACATGTTGAAAGTAGTGGGGATGGCTGCCAGGAACTGCACAAGGCAGATGCTGAATTTTGCTTTAGCAAGTACTGGCATTTCACATCACATTTGGCCTCTGCCATAGTCCTACCTTCCCAGCTTCCGATTTCTCTCAGGTTTCTTGGTCGCCAGATTTCCTGTAACACATCCGTGCATATGCAAAATAAGCATTATACCACTGAAAAACATTTCCAAACCAAGGCTTTTGGGTCCCTACATTGGGAATTGAAACCATATTTAATAGGAGATAGTTTGAAGAAGAAAGGTCCAGCATTTTCACTGGGGAGCTTGAAACTGTGAGACTTTTCCACTATCTTATGGCTTTAGAAAGTTAACTTCCAGTGTTGGATTGTGTGTCTCTCTGAAGGCAGTAAATTGTGTATGGGCAAAGTAATGGTAGTAGTGGGCAGCTGGGTAGGTGGAACATTTCATCTCTGCCTCAAACCCTAGTAACTCTCATGCTACTCCACTCTCTTTCCTGTTTGCGTGACTAAAATGCCCTGAATTCAGTTAAGAGTAATTTAGTTAAATCAGTTTCCTATCCAAATAATATTAAAGTA
This sequence comes from Trichechus manatus latirostris, assembly GCF_000243295.1. NCBI lineage: Eukaryota > Metazoa > Chordata > Mammalia > Sirenia > Trichechidae > Trichechus > Trichechus manatus. The sequence goes on from NW_004444114.1 coordinate 81,582, forward strand.
CTGATACACGGTAGAAAAAAATGGAACTGCTTTGAAACCTCTATTTTAAGCCTGAGAAGCCACTCTATGCAATTTTTTCCCTCTCTGCCCTCCTTCTGTGTTTGAGAAATAAAGCAATGTTTTGCAGAGCAATGCGTTCTTTCCCTTATGCTCATATCTATCTTCTCCACGCTGGCAACAGATCATTGATTTCTGTTTTCAAACATCTGAACTCTTACTCTTGCTGTAGTGACTGCCTGGCCACAGAGTCAAAGAAGCTGGAAGAAGGAGGCCTGTGAAACAGCCTGCTGAACAAATGGCTAATTAATGGAATGCACTTTGAAAAGTATCCATAATTAAAAGCTTTATTGGAGAGCAAGATGAAATCATCCACAGAACTTTGGCTCCATGTCCCTCAGCAGGCATGGCTGCTCAAGAGCTGTCTCTTAAACTAATCGTTAATGGTCTGTAATGTAAATGTTGGGTTTCATAATGGAATTTTTTTCTCTATTTATCTTGAAAATTCAGCTGCTTCCAACACTAAGAGGCATAGCCTTTATTTATTTGATCCTTTCATGTTTCTATTATGAACTTGTTGAAATTGATATTTGGAGCACAAATCAAAGTCCTAGTCAGGGCTGCCAGGTGTGGCTGCACATGCTGTGAACTGCACACCTCCAGGGAGCTTCATTTACATAGACAAGAATGGGACTGTGCCTGCTGGAATTGTGCAACAAGTTGGCCTGGTGAGAGCATTATTCTAAAAGTACATTTCTGATTCCTCCTTCACACCGGTTTTTCTCTGCCCATCAGGCTTTTCCTCCTGGGTGTATATGAGAAGATATTCAGGTCCAGACTCAAGCTGCACTGGTTTTTTATCTGAAAAGGATTAAAACATGGTCAGAGGATCTTTTATATGTTAGTCGATGGATTCCCTGATAGCAGAATCACCTTTACAGTGGCAGTGCTTAATACATGAGCAATGAATGGATAAGGAAACTAATCTCCTGGTGGAGTAATTTATTTCTTGGGTTCAAAGATTTCTGAGAAAAGTTGAGTATGAAATTTGGGGTCCTCCTCTCAGATGACAAATATGCCAAATTCTTTGAAGCATTAGTAAGAACTTTTCAAAGCTACAAAACGAAGTATGATTGTTACATATCCAGAGAGCAATTTTTGCATAATGTTCTTAAAGATTCTTAAATTCCATTGCTAAAAGATGAATATGCTTTGAATATCTTTCGAGTTTTTTTCTTTTTCTTTTTTCTGGTGAACACTCAAGATGTTGTTAATGTTGTTAGTTGTGGTAGTGTCAATTCTGACTCCTAGCAACGCCATGTGACAGAGTAGAACTGCCCCATAGGGTTTTCTAAGCTGTACTCTTTATGCGAGCAGATCACCAAGTCTTTCTCCCTTGGAGCCACTGGATGGATTTGAACTACCAACCTTTAAGTTAGCAGCCGAGCTCTTAACCATTGCATCACCAGAGCTTCTTTAATATTCTGTATAGGATTATTGATTCAAGAGACCAACATTTAAGAGTACATAATGTATTTTTTATAAAATTTTGTAAGCAAGCAGTCATCCCTATTTTGGAAGAAATTCATGTTTATAATTTTACTTTATGTATTTTTTTTCATCTTTTTCATTGTTGTAGATTTTGTGTTTGCTGGGTCTTTATGTTTTTCTACTTTTTTATTCTGATTTGTAGGATTGTTAGATTCCTTTATGGTTATCTTAATATTCACCCCTATTTTTCTAAGTTTATACCAGTCTTTTTTTACTTTATATTGCCTTAACTTCCCCTCCATATGAAAAATCAATGTCTACGTTTGTTAAGTCCCTCTTTTTTGTTTTAATGTCATCCTTTTTTACATATTGATATCTGTCTCCCTATTTTCAATGTTTTAGCTTTGATGTATTTTCAATTTCCCTATCTGAGTCAATATCTGGTTTCTCTGTCCTGTGTTCTAGTCTTGCGTTGTTATCTGGTGTTATTGATTATCTAACCGTAGGACATCTTTTAGTATTTCTTGTAATTTTGATTTGGTTTTTGCAAATTCCCTCAACTTCTGTTTATCTGGAAATGCCCTAATTTCACCATCATATTTGAGAGACAGTTTTGCAGGATATATAATTCTTGGCTGGCAGTAATTCTCCTTCAAGGCTTTATATATGTCATCCCTTTGCCTTCTAGCCTGCATGGTTTCTGCTGAGTAGTCCAAACTTATTCTAATTGACTCTTCTTTGTAGATGACTTTTCTTTTATCCCTAGCTGCCCTTAAAATTCTCTGTTTATCTTTGGTTTTGGTAAGTTTGATTATAATATGTCTTGGTGACTTTCTTTTGGGATCTACCTTATGTGGGGTTCGATGAGCATCTTGGATAGATAGCATCTTATCTTACATGATATCAGAGAAGTTTTCTGTCAACAAATCTTCAACAATTTTCTCTGTATTTTCTGTTATCCCCCCCGTTCTGGTACTCCAATCACTCGTAGGTTATTTCTCTTGATAGAGTCCCACATGACTCTTAGGGTTTCTTCATTCTTTTTAATTCTTTTATCTGATTTTTCCTGAAATAAGTTGGCATCAAGGGCTTTATCTTCCATGTCACTAAGTCTAACTTCTACTGCCTCAATTCTGCTCCTATGCCTTTCTATTGAGTTATATAATTCTGAAATTTTATTGTTAATCTTCTGGATTTCTGATTGCTGTCTCTCTATGGATTCTTGCAGCCTATTAAATTCGGCATTATGTTCTTGAATAACTTTTTTAAGTTCCGCTACTACTGTGTCTGTATGTTCCCTGGATGTTTCTGCATTCTGTAGAATTTCCTTTCTTATTTCTAGAAGAGTTCTGTATATTAATCTTTTGTATTCTGCCTCTGGTAATTCCAAGAAGCTCTCTTACTCCAGAGAATTTATTGATTCTTTATTTTGGGAGCTTGCTGAAGCCATCATGGACTGCCTGTTTATGTGATTTGATATTGACTGTTGTCTCTGAACCATCAATAAGTTATTATAATTTTATTTTATATTTGTTTAGTGAGTCCTAGCTTCTTGTTTTGTTTTGATTTGCCCCAATAGGCTGCTCGTGTGTGCTAGTTTGATTACTGACACCTTTGAAGCTCTAACATCCTGTCAGCAGGTAGTTAGCTCCGTAACTAAGTATGTGCCCACAGGAGTCCATTAAATTTTCCTATATGGGTTCAACTCAGGTGACCAGGCAGTCAGTCACCAAGTGTGTGGTGTAGTCTCTCACCTACAGTCCTAGAGAGGCATGGGTGATTGGTGCAGGCACTGGACTCTGGCTGTGGTAGAGGATCATGTGCTGAGCCAGGCAGGGGGCTGACAGCTGCCCCTGAAAGTCTGAAAGGAAAACGTGTCCCTATTCTCTAGGGTGAGTATGTAGGTGAGTTTTGCAGCCGGAGTATGAGCACCCCACTCTGTTGGCTGTAAAGACTCGAGGACACTACTTTTTCTTGGACTCCTGTAGCAGGTGACTAGGAGGTTTAGCTGATGCCACCAGTCCTCAGGCCCCTGTTGCAGATCGGTAAATGTCCCTACTTAAGGGGCAGGGCTGTTTCAAGGGTCGCAAATCTGCCACTTCACAGCTGAAACAGTTGAAGTTAAACTTCAGATGTTTGCTCTGTTGTACGGTGGTAGTGAGGGCTAATGCTATTGAGATGAGTCCCCACAAGTCTATACAGGGGTGTAAGGCACTCAGAGTCTGCGGACCCCTAATGCCTGTGCCTAGCAAAGGAGCTGTGCCAACCCTGTGTTCCTGGCTTAGAGGAGCCAGTAGCTTATTTTTTCCCCCTCCAAGGCTAGGAGAATGGTTCAGGACACCTTTTGGGATCTACTTCGGGCCCAGTGGACTCCTGGTGCAGAGTGCGGAGGGAGGAGGTAAAAGGGAGAGAGGTTTTTTCCAAATGGGCTTTTTTTTTTAATCCCTGCGAAAGGCTGCACACGTGTACTTATCTTTAGCCACTTGGGAGCTGCTTTTCGCTGGTTCGGAGTGTCCAGGCAGAATTTCTGCTGCCAGATCTCTCTCGATGTGGAAACTGCTTTCCGAGTGCACGTGCAGCTGTTTGCCTGCTTCACTGTGGACCTGGTGTGACTGAGGAGTTGCCGGCATGGCTGAAGAGTTCCCGTCCCGCTGCCGCCACTTTGGTGCTGTTGGCTTCTTCCAAACCGTCTCCCTCTCTGCCGCCACTCAGTCCGATTCCTCAACTTTGCCTTGTTCAGGGCTCCTAGATATTCATATATAATCAAATCACTTGTTTTTCCAGGTCTTTGTTGTAAGAGGGATATAGGAAGTGTCTGACTACACTGCCATCTTGGCTCCACCCCTACATGTTTATAATTTTAGAATATTCATGCTTTATACTGCATAATAATCAAAGTGTATTATTTTCTCAAAAACACATTTGGAAAATGTAGGAGATGCGGCTCTCTTGGTAACAAGTATGTAATGTGTACTTTGTAAATCTATTTTAAATGGCTTTAATGAAGAAACAGTTATGCAACAGCAAGAAACAAATTAAAGACCCAAACTCACAATGCTTAATAAAATTTATATATATGTACAATTTATGTACATATTATTTGAAATGTAAAATACAATTTTACATATGTATATTAAAAATGGCATTTGTATATTTATAGAAAGGTCCCTAGGTAGCAAAAACAGTTTGTGCTCAACTGCTGACATAAAGTTTCTTGGTTTGAACCCACCGAGAAGTACCATGAAAGAAAAGACCTGGCCATCTGTTTCTGTAAAGATTACAGCCAAGAAAGCCCTATGGAGCAGTTCAGTTGTGTAACACAGGGAATCAGAATTGACTCCACAGCAATTTTTTTTTTTGAAAGAATGTATAAAATTAAAAGGACCCCCGGTGGCACAGTGGTTAAAGCGATTGACTGTTAACCGAAAGGTCAGCTGTTTGAAACCACCTGCAGCTCTACAGGAGAAAGATGTGGCAGTCTGCTTCTGTAGAGATTGAAAGGCTTGGAAACCCTATGGGGTTGCTATGAGTCAAAATTGACTCGATGACAGTGGATTTGGCGTTTTTATGTAGAAATTTTATGATATATAAAAATATATGTCACAGTTGTTTTTGCCGTGGAGTCAATTCTGACTCGTAGTGACCCCATGTGTTACACAGTAGAAATGTTCCATACAGTTTTCTTGCCTGTACTCCTTCTGGAAGCAGATAACCAGGCCTTTCTGGGTGGGTTGGACTGCCAACTTTTAGGTTAGTAGTCAAGTGCAAACCATTTGCACCACCTATACATAATAAGATTCACATGTACATAATAAAGCCATCTAAATAATCTTATTCATAATAAAGGCATCTAAATACTTTAAAATTCATCTATTTAATTTACCTCTCTTTCTGAATGTGACTTCTGCATATTCTTTCATCATCTTCCTTTTTCCTTTCTTTTATATTCTTAGTTTATTTCAGCTGGTCTAGCTGCCTGTTCTTTCTTATACTCAGTGCATCTCATAAAATAACCCATCTAACCATTCAGTCAACAATTTTCAAGCATCCAACTTGTATGAGTACTAATGTAGTTTCTATGACAGAAAAGACGACTCTCTCCTTCTTTGGCCCTGCAGTTATCACTTTTGGAATATTGTCTTCAGATCTTTCCCATACACAGGAAAGTTTATAAGTATAGATACACATGCCTTTCTTTCAGCTACATCTCTAAATATGTTTCCTATCAAAGGCAATGCCCAGGCATAAAGAGCATCGTTTGGTCTATTCTCACTCTACACATTACACAGCCTCTTTTTCTCTTCCTGGAATGTGGTTCCCTCATTTTGCCTGTGTTATTTCTACTCTTCCCCCCGACCCCCTTTCAGGTCTCTGTTCAGATATCTCTTCCTTCAGGCCACCTTTCTCTGGCAAGCATGTCTACATTAAATGTTCACTATTAAAATACTTATATTTTATCATAATTTCTTGTTTACTTGTTTGTGTTCTTCACCAGATTGTCGTTGCAATGAGTGATGTTCTTATTAGCAAAGACTTTGGAATGAGACTCTTTGGATACAAATCTTGGCTTTGCGATTTACAATCTGTATAATCTTAGCTAGCTACTTGATATGGCTTTGTCTCTGTTTCCTCATCTGTGTATTGGGGAGTGATAATAATAATGACTATGTCACAACTTAGGAGAGCCCCGGTGGCACAGTGGTTAAGAGCTTGGCTGCTAACCAAAAGGTCAGTAGTTCAGATCCACCAGCCTGAAAACCCTATGGGGCAGTTCTGCTCTGTCCTATAAGGTCGCTAGGAGTCGGAATTGACTTGATGGCAACAGGTTTCGTTTTTTGGTTTTGGTATGTCATAACTTTACAATGAAGATTACTGCCTTTTATGCAGATAACATGTACCTTCTACATTGTTGGCCAATTATACCCTCTCCCCCACCCCACCCCCAGGATTTTCATAAACGCTGTTCTTTTTTTTTTTTTTTTGCATTTTGCTGTTAAAAAAATTAGCATAGTGCACTTAAGAAAATACCTCAAGGGGGGAGGAAGTGGTTGGCAAACATAGAAGGTGGGCATTATTTGGGTAAAAATACCATAAATGGATTATTTAATGTAAAACACAAATAATAAAACTTGACATATATTAAGTGATTAATATATATTCATATTAAGTATTCCTAGTGTACTGTGCTACGTTATGTGCTCATGGAAGCACTCAGGAGCCATTTGCTGAATGAATCATATTCTTTCCTATAAAATGTATGCTTAAGACTAGGTAGTATTGGAAAAAGATATAAAACAAACAAATTAAAAGCACAGTATTACTGTTCTCAAGGAATTAAGGATGTGATTGAGAAGAAGAATGTTTACTTATAAACTATTTTCCAAACAGATAAGGCAAAAGCAATTAAGTGGCCACCATGGGTATTGGTAGAAAGAGCAGTATAGTTCAGAAAAAGTCTAGATAGAGACTGGAATGCAAGCATTGTCTGCAAGAACATTATGAGAAATGTAGGATAATTGAGATATGTCTAAACCCAAAATGGTTGTTCCTCTATATAGCAACCTTATTTGAGCATTATTGATCTAGTGAGTATGAATAAATCTGTGGTGAAGTCACCAGTGTACCTTATAGACAGTTACATTTTTATAATTTAGACTTGCAAATACTCTATTTCTGGAAAATTTAGTAAATCCTTTAAAATGCTGAAGTCCTAACCCCTGGGGCCCATGAATGTGGTCGTTTGAAAATAGAGTCTTTTAAGATGATAGCAGTTAACTTAAGGTCATATTGGTGTAAGATGTGTCCAAATAAAATATGAGTTATGTCCTTATAAAAAGAGAAGAGACACAAAGACACACAGAGTGAAGATGACTGTGTGAAGACTGAGGTGTAGATTTGGAGTGATGCATCTACAAGTCAAGGAATACCAAAGATTGCTGGCCATATCCAGAAGCTAGGAGAGAGAAATGGAACAGATTCTCTTCAGAGCCCTCAGAAGAATTCAACATGGACGAAAACCTGATTTCAGACTCTTGGCCTCCAGAACTCTGAGACAATGAATTTCTGTTCTCATAAGCCACTCAATTTGTGGTACTTTGTTATGGCATCCCTAAGAAATTAACACACTAACTAATAAATTTTGTTCTTGTCTTAAAATATGTATCTTTAGAGGATACTTGAGGAGACGGAAGAAAGCGAAAGAGTATGAGAATATATTAAAGCTTGTTTCACTTGCTTTATTTTCTTCCTTCTCTACTAAGAAAATAGATCAACTGTAAGCAGTTTTTATAACTCTGCTAGACAGCAGCCTTTTCAAAAAGTTAGCCATGACTCTTGTGATTTTTCTTTGTACATTTATCTTTATACTGAGTAGGAACACAGAATCATGGATGTCTTTCTGTTTATTATATCCATCTCTGTCTTTCAAGGTTCTGATGCTCATAATAATTCTTAGTTCACTTAGTGTATATAACAGTAGCAAGAAATACTTCTTCAGTCGAGAACCTAGTGATATTTGTTTCTCCTTTTAAGATATCTGTCCAACACCACTGAAAAGTAAAATAGGAAAGTAGTTTCAAAGTTATTTAAATAAGTTAGTAATGCCCTGAAAAATGCCTGTTTTTTTTATTTAATTTTAATGAGCAGCAAAAATTAATTACATTAATTGACAGTCATGTTAAGAGTAGGAATAAAAGCATGCCAGACAAAGAAAAAAAGAAAGTGTACAGGCACTGAGCTGAGAGAGAACTTGGTATGTTTGAAAAGCCAGGGCAGGGTGGGGGGAAACAATGGAACTGCAGTGTAGAGAGTGAAAGGAAGTGAGGTATGAATGAGGATGGAGAGAGGTTGGCAGCATCTGATCACAAAGGATTACATAAGGCATGGGAAGATAGTTGTTTCATTTTAATTGCAATGAGACTCCCATCAAAAAATGTAAGCAAGGAATGGTATGGTTGAATTAAAAAAAAAAAAAAATCAAGCTATCAAGCTAGCTGCTACATGCACAATTGATTTTAGCAAGGTAAAAATAGGTGTCAAGATTAGTTACAAAGCTATTTTAGTAGATGAGAACTGACAATGTCTTGGGTTACCATAGTGGCAGTCAAGCTGAAGATAAGTGGATGCATTTGAGATGTATTTTGGGGCTATAACCAGCACTGCAGCATTAGACATAAGCGATGAGGAACAGAGGAATCAGGATGGCTTTCAGGTTTGTGGCTTGACCAGATGGGTTAATTGTAGTGTCATTTACTGATATGGAGAAGCCTATAGGGTCACTATAGGGTCTCTATGTGTTGGAATCGACTTGGCGGCAAGGGCGACAACAAGGGGAGAGGTAAATTTTAGAGAGAGATAGAAAAAATAAATAGAGTCAAGAACAGGGTTAAGAGTTCCTCTTAAAAACCAAACCTGGAGACTCGGGCAGACATGGCTGTGGCACTATGCTTGTCCGTTTTCCCATTCTTGCCTATTCTGTGATATTCTTTGGACTTGGGCAGACATGGCTGTGGCAGCATGCTTGTCCGTTTTCCCATTCTTGCCTATTCTGTGATATTCTTTGGACTCGGGCAAACATGGCTGCGGCAGCATGCTTGTCCGCTTCCCACTTTTGTCCTTTTGAATATATGCCAAATAAAACTTTCTTTTTACTTTACTAAACTTTGTGATGTTTTTCCCCTACAACAGTTAATGGCGCTGTGAGCAGGATCTGAAGCTACGAATCCAGTCAACTTCGAAGAGACCTGGACTGCCGAGCGGAAGCCGCCAAAGAAAGTTCCTATCTTCTGAACCCACGTGTTCTCACTGCATGTCCCTTCGACATTGACGGGGTGAGTGCGCTCAGAAAACGAATCTTTGCTTATTCTTTGTTGTTCTTTTTCTCATGTTTTGTTAAGTTTTGTTTGGCATATTTGTTTGTAAACCTGGTTAATTGATCAAGGAGAATCTTTCTTAGATTTTTGCTTGATCATTTGGTTAAGAGAGACATTTAGTAACTCTTTCAGTGAACTGCAGTTTAGGCCTGGATTTGGGCGTTTGAAGAGGTAATTCTATTTTCAAAGAGCTGTGAGTTACTATAAGCTGCAAAATTCGGACCTTTTTGTTGCTCAGAGAAAACCTGGAAAATAGCGCTCTGCTTTGCCAAATTCTCAGGGAGAGGTGGGAGCTCTTGCCTGTTTTGCCAAATTCTCAGGCAGAGGTGGCAGCTCCTGACCTGTGTTTTGACATTTAAGGGAGAAGTGGTAGTTCTGTACCTGTTTTTTCCATTGAATTGAGTCGATCTTACCAAAACTTGCTATATACACTTTTAGAAACTAGGATCCCATATCCTTGCTTTGTGTGGTATTATCTGGTGAGTTTATGTGGTCTTTCTGTCTCCTTTTGTTCTAAGAGCTTGCTTCTGGTCTAGAACATTGTGTCTAAGTTTGTCTTGTATTAGATTAGTGGCTATGGCTAAGAATTGCTGTTTTTTGTAAGGCTCGTCATAGAACCTCAGTTCCTTCTTCGTCCAGAAAAGACTGCATCTTGTGTCTGTCTTGTGATTCAGATTTTTAATAGCTACTTGGAGAAACTTTTATATAAATTGGTCTATTTGAAAAGTACACTAAGATCTTTATGTTTTATACTATGTCAATCTTAAAAGCGAAACCTTTTTAAGTAACTTAAGCTAGATATTATATGAAATGTGTTTTATTTAAGGAAAAAGGATAGTTTTGTCTTAAAGTAAAAGTAGAAGTTCCAGAACAGTAAAAAAGAAAGAAATTAGCTATTTTTGTCTTTCAAAATACCTCCATCAATTTAAACATATGTAAATGTCTTCCATGAGTCAAGCGAGTGAGGGTGGGGCACGATCAGGCCTCCCCACCTCCCAGTCTCCAAGGTCCTGTAGCTCCAGGGATGCTTTTGAAAGACCCCTTTCCAGCTAGGTGGAGACTCTTTTTAAGACAAAAGATAAGAAAAATTGCTGCTTTGCTATAGTTATCAGAAATTGGGTAGATCCTAATCATAGAACTGTAAACAAGTTCTCTCCATTATAGGGGAACTTTAAGAAATTAAAAAAAAAATAGAGATCACACTGAGACATACCTGAAGTGGCCTGGAAAAATGTTTCCAGCAGTACCAAATACTTAAGGTTATATCTATATCAATGAATTGGTCAAGTGAGCGGAGACTTTGTGATTTCCAAAGCCAGTTGATAAAATCTTTAAGGGCTAAAATTAGATCGGGGAAAATATGAGACGTAGTAAAAGTTGAATGAAATCTTAGAATGTTTAAATACTTTTCTTTCAACAACAGTTATGTTTTGTGGTATACAGGCTTAAAATAATTCCAAAGGTATTTTAGGTAGCTTATTGATGTTATTAAGTTAATAGA